>NC_056729.1:422098993-422398993 GCF_019279795.1 Protopterus annectens
TATGTACAGTGGATATAAAAAGTGTACACACCCCTGTTAAATTCCAGGTTTTTGTGATATAAAAAAAATGAGAAAACAATAAATCATTTCAAAACATTTCCCACCTTTAATGCGACCTATAACCTGTACAATTCAATTGAAAAATAAACAAATCTGTTAGAGGAAAACATATAAAAAATAAAAAACGTACAATAAGCTGGTTGCATAAGTGTGCACACCCTTAAACTAATACTTTGTTGAAGCACATTTTGGTTTAATTACAACATTCAGTCTTCTTGGGTACACACCTGTCATCAATTAAAGAGACTCTGATTAACCACAAATAAAGTTCAGCTGTCCTAGTAGGATTTTCTTGACATTTACTCAGTTGCCTGCTACAGCAAAAGCCATGGTTTGCAGAGAGCTTACAAAGCATCAAAGGGATCTCATTGTTGAAAGCTTTCAGTCAGGAGAAGGCCGGGTACAAAAAAATTTCCACAGCATTAGATATACCATGGAATACAGTGAAGACAGTCATCAAAAAGTGGAGAAAATATGGGACAACAGTGACATTGCAAGACAAAAACTGGTCAGGGAGGCTGCCAAGAGACCTACAGCAACACTGAAGAAGCTGCAGGAATTTATGGCAAGTACTGGTTGTGTACTACATGTGACAACAATCTTCCATATTCTTAATATGTTGGGCTATGGGGTAGCGTTGCAAGACAGAAGCCTTGTCTTACACAGAAAAACATCCAGGCCTGGCTAAAATTTGCAAAACAATACATCAAGTCTCCCAAAATCATGTGGGAAATGTGCTATGGTCTGATGAGCCCAAGGGTGAACTTTTTGGCCACAATTCCAAAAGGTACATTTGGTGCAAAAACAACACTTTGCATCACCAAAAGAACACCATCCCCACGGTGAAGCATGGTGGTGGCAGTATCATTCTTTTGGGTTGCTTTTCTTCAGCTGGAATGGGGGCTTTAGTCTGGGTGGAGGGAATTATGAACAGTTCCAAATACCAGTCACTTTTGGCCCAAAACCTTCAGGCATCTGCCAGAAAGCTGAAGAAGATGAGGAATTTCACCTTTCAACACAACAATGGCCCCAAGCATGTATCCAAATCAACAAAAGAATGGCTTCACCAGAAGAAAATTAAAGTTTTGGAATGGCCCAGCCAGACCCAGACCTAAATCCAATAAAACATCTGTGGGGTGACGTGAAGAGGGCTGTGCTCAAGAGATGCCCTCACAATCTGACAGATTTGTAGCGCTTTTGCTGGGAAGAGTAGGCAAATACTGCCAAGTCAAGATGTGCCATACTGATAGACTCCTACCCAAGAAGACTGAATGGTGCAATTTAATCAAAAGGTGCTTCAACAAAGTATTAGTTTAAGGATGTGCGCACTTATGCAACCAGCTTATTGTACATTTTTTATTTTTTATATTTTTTCCCCTAACAGATTTGTTTGTTTTGCAATTGAATTGTGTAGGTCACATTAAAGATGGGAAAAGTTTTGAAATGATTTATAGTGGTCTCATTTTTTTATATTACACAAACCTGGCATTTTAACAGGGATGTGTAAACTTTTTATATCCCCTGTACACACACACACACACACACACACACACACACACATATATATATATATATATATATATATATATATATATAGATATGCGTGTGTGTGTGTGTGTGTGTGTGTGTGTGTGTGTGTGTATATATATATATATATATATATATATATATATATATATATATATATGTATATATATATATATGTATATATATATATATATATATATATATATATATATATACATATACACACACACATATATGTGTGTGTTTGTTTGTATACACACACACATATATATATATATATATATATATATATATATATATATATATATATATGTGTGTGTGTGTATATATATATATATATATATATATATATATATATATATATATATATATAATTGCAGGTCAAAACAGTGAACACTCATATGGACCTGTAAAGAAGAAAGAATGCTCATATGACGAACTTACTTCTCTATGGAGTTTTTGCTGGCAGCCTTTTGCAGCCTTTTACCCCACTGTTGTGCAATCTTGGAATTGGTATATATAATTTGCAATGGGTGTTGGGGTGCTGGGGGTCAAGCCTCCTGCAAAAAATAGTTTTCATTTTTTTTATTTCGATCATTTTAGATTCGATCTAAAATCTGTTATGTAAATCTAATATATAATCATACAAAACAGACTGTTCTTTGTTATAAAATACACCAGATTACAATAAATAAATGAATAAAAACAATAAGAATTTAGTCAACAGTCATAACTCTAAATGTTTTTCAATCAAGCCCCACATCGAGGTAGACACATACAATCAGCTATTTTTTTCACATATTGCTTTATTTATCTTGCTAATTACAGATCAGTGAAGCATATCTTCTAACTAAATATTGTACAGAATATCTACAATATCTATAAAGTTTTTCAATTTTCCTTTCCCATCATCCTATTTGGCCAGTATTCTTACGTCTACATTAATCTAGAACAATTCTGTAATCCGCAGCCTTTATTATGACTCATTAACATCTTCTCCTCATTTACAGTGAGGAAACATTTTCCCATGATTTTTCCTCCTTTCTCCGTGGGTCCAAACATACTTTTTCCACTTTCTAGTTTTATTTCCTCTGATCTTTTATCAGCAACCTTTTATAGGTTAGCTATCAAAGTCACATAAACATCTATCGACTGTCAAGCTATTATTTCAGTCTTTAATACGAAGTTGGACTTCTGAAGTTAACTGTCCACACCCAGATTCTAAAATTTAGAATCTGGGTGTGGACAGTTGCCTTCAGAAGTCCAACTTCGTATTAAATAAACATCCTGTTACATAATATCAGTCTCTTTATGTGAAGACAAGTTTTATTTGTTTATTGTTTAAACAAACCCTTCATATGCTCATTTAGACCTAGACAGTTTCCACAGGAAGTCTGTTTTCATATTGTCACCTATTACCCATACTTAACTCTAAGAACCTCACCCAACTCCTCCTTCTCAGCCTGTTTCTAAATTCTCCACACAAAAAAGAAATGCAAAGGAATAAAAAAGTGTTAAATGGATAATGTCTATCCAGACTTTGTCTTTGGTCTGTACAACATTTCCCTCCTATATCTATACTGCCATGAACCTCTCTGTATTGTAAAGAAAAGCAGTAATTTCCCCTCTGAATCTTTCTGATGCTGCACACACACGTGCACATACACAAACACACACACACACACACACACACACACACACACACACACACACACACACACACACACACACACACACACATGGACAGACAGGGGGACACACAAACACACACTTCTCAGGCATATATGTTTCTAACCTCCAGCGGAACAGACTTTTTGAAACACAGTTTATTATTTGCATTGGAAAATCTAAACATAAAAATCCTTTCTTATCCACCCCTTCATCTGTTTACACCTACCAGACAAAAAGAGGCTTAATGGCACTCATTCCTTAACAACAGCATTCACTATCACTTTATTTTCTAATATTTGATTAATCATACGGAGTAGATGTGATCTACCAAACACTTCCCTAATGCACCTTAGACACCTTTTCACAAAACTACCAGCAATCAAAATGTCAAATGGCTTTTAATGTTTTAGGCTATCAAATGCCTTTCCCACATCCATGCCTGTTAGCACACCTCTACCTGCCATATCTAAACACAATCCGCATACTCTTCTAAGATCAATGATAAACATTACACATCCCTTGTGTTATATATCTTTTCTACTTTTATTTCTACCCATCTCAATACTAATTTTCCTGCTCATGTATGCAAAATCTATACCAAACTCTTATACTCAGTATTCATTACAGCAATGTGCTTTCAATTTCTCTTTCTTTCTTTCTTTCTTTCTTTCTTTCTTTCTTTCTTTCTTTCTTTCTTTCTTTCACTTTCTCTTTCTTTCTTCCTTTCGCTTTCTCTTTCTTTCTTCCTTCCTTCCTTACTATTTTTCAAATGCATTTACCACCTTTGTCATTGCAACCAGCTAAACACAATCTTCACCAAAATGTTATAGCTAGTGTTCACTAAAGAATGGGTGTCCTTTTTTAATATTTGTCATTTTTCACCCTTTACAAATGAATTTCCCATGTGTGTCATCTTAATCACACTAACAGTGTCCTCTGTGATGACCATTTGTTAAGCACATTAAAAAATAAAACCTGCATTTGTTTTTTTGAACACCTTTATTAAAATATCACTTAAGATATACACACATATGCATTAATAGGTTCATAGGTTCATAGGTGTGTACTAGGCTAATGGACGATCAAGTCACAAAGCAAAACTGTTGCAGAACACAAAAATCAGTTGAGGAATCAGAGAAACACAGTTGTACTTTCGTACCTTGTTTAAAAATGTACTTTCGTACCACGTAGTAAAGAGCCAAAATCCACTGGGAAAAAAAACAAAGCTTTATTCACATCAAGTAGAAAGCTAGTATGTGCTTTCGTCCTGAACCACAGAACTTCATCAGACAAATAAAACCAATTAAATACATCTTATATAATATAGTTAATTAATCACATGTACATTTTAATCACATATATCAATTTGAAATAATTCAAGCTACGCCCCCTTAAAGAAATATTCATATTAATGTAAGAATACTTGTAAAACTTTAAAACAAGAAATATCACTTTATAACCTAATAGCAACCATCATACGGGTGTGTATCAAATTCACTCATGTGTATATGTATACTTTAAAAACCTAAGGTAGTAGAATATTATTATTACAATAAAATAATAAATATGACTTAAATACTTCCGATATGTTAAAATATAATATAATAAAACATACATATGCAAGTCTATAAATATTACGTAGAATACAGTCATATATACACGTACAAAATGTAAACAACTAGATGACAATACTTCATTTAAAATGCAAGTATACATGTGATACAGGGTATTATCTCATTAAAGCCCTAATTCTTAAAAGGGGGCTAATGGCAATGCTTTCATTCAAACCAGGCCAATTGGTGGCATCTAAAAAAGTTGCCAATACAGTTCCCTTCTCTCCAGAAGTAATGACCAGGCACCCCCTCTAATATGAATATGTATACAATCTAATACAAAAAACTTAAAAAAGTGTCCCTCATTCACTGTCACATGTTTGCTTAGGGCATTAGTTTATTTTTTTACGAATTTCATATAGATGTTCATAAATACTTTTTTTAATTTTCTGTCTATCTTACCTATATAATAAAAACAGCATGAATCACAGGTTGCACAATACACCACTCTTTCTGAATTACAATTGAATTTATCTTTAATCCTAAAATTCCATTTATTAATTTGGAACACATCTCCTTCCTTCATGTATTTGCAAAAATGGCACATACCACATTTACTCATGTATCCACTCTTTTTCGTTGCTCCACTATTATATCTTTCAAAAGAGTTTTTTAGACTCCTTCCCCGCCTATATACCATTATTTGGCTCCCATCTATAAATTGTCTCAAGCTCTTTTCCTGTTTCAAAATAATCCAGTTCTTCACTAGGACATTCTTTATATCCATACTGTCAATAGTAAAATTAGATATGAAGGACATACTATAATTTCTAACATTTCTATCTTCCATAATAATAGATCCATCTATCACCGTTTGGTCCTGTATATGATCATCAGTTAACAGGGGTAAGTAAAAATTACTTGGGGAGTTAATAATGGCACCCAACTTGCAATTGTCTGCGAACTTTGTCAGCCAGAGTCCTTTCGTGTTGGACTGGACTTCTGAGAAGTAGATACCAAACAGGAGAGGATGCAGGACCGATCCCTGTGTGACTCCACTCATGACTGGTCGTCAGTCTGACTTGGAGTCAGCTACTTTCACACTGTGGGTTCTATCTGTGAGCCAGTTTGCAACCCACCTAGTGATATAGGGGTTGATGCCTAGCTTAGTGAGTTTTTCTATGATTCCTGAGTGGGGAATGGTATCAAAGGCCTTGGCCAGATCAAGGTAGGCTGTATGAACCACCTTGCATTCATCCACAGGTCTGGTGACTAACTCAAAGAAGTCAACCAAGTTGAGCAGACATGATCTACCCTTCACAAAACCAAACTGTGTGGGATCCAGAGTTTGGAGATTCCCTATATCCTTGTTTATTAGGTCCAAAATGATACGTTCCATAGCTTTGTATATCAGACTTGTCAGGCTAATGGGGTGATAGTTCCCAGGGTCTGTAGTCGGGCCCCCTTTCCATTTATACATTGTACTTTACGCATTTTCTTTCTTTATAACAGCTCTCTGAACTGATAAGTGAGGACATTACACATGGGAGGGTGCAAAGTTTCACAATGTTTATGAAAATCAGGACAGGGATGCTGGTGCCCCTAGTGGATTTACGGGCTAACTGGTACAGAGCATTTGTGCTGACAAAATCCAGGAATCTCTGGGAATGCATACTGGAAGTTGTGTATGGTTTTCAGTTTATAGTGGGATACTTGAAGTCACACAGGAGTACAGTGTTGGGTTCAATGCAGACTGACTGAGGTATGTAGTATGGGTGCCCTGGATTATAGAAGGGAACCTATGTCTTGCAATGTTATGGTATGGGACTTTGCTTATGGTGAATTGGATACGGAGAAGTTATAGTGCATCATACTGCTTGACCTATCTTGAAGTATGACTGTTTTTGATGACTATTGAGACTCCTCTCTTCCAAGATGGCAGCACACTGATCAACAGTTTAACTTCAACTCTTCCAGTGTGAAAACAGAAAATTGTGAAACTGCAGCCAGAGATACTACTAAATTGAGTAACGTTCAGTTACTGGCTAGTAAGTACACTGCCTTCATACCTGCAAAGAAGAAACTAAGAGAGCCTGAAAGAAAATCAGCTAAAAATAGGTGACGAGAAAACACTGACTGGGAAGAATCCAGCAGCTGTTCAGCAAAATGCAGTTCAAGGTCTAGCTTTGGTGCAGTACATGGCTCCCAGTAATCTAGAGGAAAAAGTAAGTCAAATGTATGAAGAGCTGATTAAAGTAAACAAAACACTGAATATGTATATCAGCTTAAATAACAAAAGGCTAGAAAAAATGGAAGACGCGTTAAACTGATATTCAGATGAGATAATAAAACTGCAAAAAATCTGAGGTCAAAATGAAGAAAAGGCTGGCTGAGTATGAGACTGCTCAAGAAGAGATGTTTTAAAAAATGGTAGAATTAGATGACAGAGAATGTAGGGAAAATCTGATATTTTCTGTTGTGCCATAGAAACTGAAAGGAACAGACTGCATTAATTTTATGAATGGTCAAATAAACAACTGGACTTGTATTCAACAGCATTGAAAGGGCACACCATGTGTATGCTGCAAATCTGGCTGTGAGAAAAGCAGCCAGGACCTTTACTAGTAAACCTGCAAACCTACCAGCAGAAAGACTTGATCCTGATAAAACTGTGGCAAACGGGCAAAGTATTAAAAATTGGAGACAGTATTGTGTTTGTGGGAAATGATTATTCAGTGTACACCAGGCAGAAAAGAAACACATTTATTCCAGCAATCAGAATGTTGAGAGACAGTGCAAGATTCAAGCTGCTGCTGTACTCAGCTGTCTTCAGAATATTTTTTCCTGGAGGATCAAAGTCAAGTTTTGATGCAGAACAGGCTGAGAAGTAAATGCAAAAGTTTGTCCAATAAAAAATGAGCCATCAAGCAGACAGGAACTTTGCTTCTCATTCTTCAGATAATAAAGCACATTCAGAGACTTTACCAGTGAAACCATTTCCACTGTCCCAAAGGAAAATGCTTGAGAGACAGTGAAAAGCATGAGTTGACCAGAAGAATTGGGAGCACCATGGAACCAAACCAGAATCTGAAGTTGGAAGCTGGAGATGAACAGGAAGAAGCTCTGCAATATGGAAATTGGTGAATAAATGTGAGACTGCAAAGTATCAATTGCATTTTTGAAATGTGGTTGTATAAGAATAAGTGGAAAGAGCAGATGTTTTTGACTTTGTTAAACTTGTGAGGACTGAAGTGGACTTCTGTTGACTTTGTTAAACTTGTGAGGAACTGAAAGGCATTTGCCTCACTTCATGTCATTAATGTTTGGAAGGACTCTGAGGGGACGGGGTAGAAGGAAAAAGGTAACTGTACGTAAAACTATTTATTTTCTTCTTAACAGTATTTATATGAAACTTTTCTCAATATAAATTGCATATTTTATAGTAAAGTATTTTAGTTGTTCTTGTGTGTTTATTTTATTTTATTTATTTAAAATTTGTTTACCAGGAAACTCTGACTTGAAATGAGCTAATTTTCAGTGGAGGCCTGGGGTGAAAAGTTCCAGATGCATGTCTTTGTGACATGGGATAAAACTGGAGCACCTGGAAGAAACCCACACAAATGCATGGAGGACATGCAGACTCCACACAGAAGGCACCCCAGCCGAGAATCAAACCGGAGAACCTCTTGCTGTGAGACGACCATGCTAACTACTGCACCACTGCACCATCCATGTGATATGTTGAAGTTATTAAAGTAAAGAGGTGTACCTTTTTTCCTTCTTCTCATTCTTCCTTCTTGTTTGCTATTAAGAAATGTAGGCATTACAATACAAAGTGAGAAGAAAAGCTGCAATATTGGGTTGTTGAGGTGTGAAATAGGGACGAAAAGTACACAGAACATAATATAGGTAGAGCTAATATGTTTTCTCTTACTTTTACATAGATTAATGTATGGATTAAGACACTTGGCTTAATATAATAACACATATTAGGTGGAAACAAGTAGATATCAGAACACCGAATATAATGGACAGTATGAAAGAGTTTTTCTTTAGTAATATATGTTTCAGCTTGTCTTTCAGTCTGCAACAGAGGAATACATTTTTCTTTCTTCTCTTACTTTCCCATGTAGACAAGCTGATAATAGGGAAATAAAACACAGAGCACTGGTTTCTTCAAGGCTAAAAATTAATGATGTCTGAAAGTATGCAAGTAGTTTTCACATCTGGGAGAGGTGGAATAAAGTTAAAAAGATCAGACACCAATTAGTTTAAGTAGAAGCAAAGTCAATAACATGCATCTTAGCATGGCTATCCTCAATTTCAGGTTAACTAGGGCATGTCAACAAATGTCTGCTTGGTACATATGTTCCAATTAGGTGGGTTAAACTTCATTATTAGGAGATGTACATAATCATGTGTGTTTGTATTAAGTCAATAGATTATGGGCATGTTCTGGGTTGTGTTTGCTTTTTTATGTTTGTTTGTTTGTGGATTTTTATTAAAACAAAAAGTCTTGTAAATGTGCCATAAGTTCCAATGTTAATGATAAGAAAAAAAGAATAAAAGATAACCTGCCAAACATTAATGGTTGCATGTATCACAAATGCTGGAATTAGACATTTAAAATAGCTGTCATATATAATAAGTGGGAATAATGACTTCTTAGCATAATGGCAACACTTTGCATATTATCTTGGAATGTGAATGGCTTCACAGGTATATACAAAAAGGAAAGAATACTTAATTATACTAAGAAAGGAAGAGTACAGGATACTTCCCTGAGGACTTCCAACATGGCACATTGATTAACAGCTTAACTCTAGCTCTCCCAGTGTGAAAACAGAAACACAACAAAGAAGGCCAGTAGACTTTTGTGTTTATGGGTAAATTTCAGTAAATGGCTAATAAGTGTACTTCCTGAATGCCAGGAAAAAAATACAGAGCAAAAACTGAGGAAGAAACACTGTCTGAGGAAAATTATGTAGCTATTCAACAAAAAGCAATGCTACTGCCAGACATGATGTCCAATAACCCACAGGAAGATATAAGACACTGAACACAGACCTGGTTAAAATAAATGAAACACTCATGGAGTATTATTAACATGGACAGCAAAAGGCTGGAAAAATGGAAGTGGAAGAAGATTTAAATATATATTCAGATAAGGTCAAAAAGTTGCAAAACTCAGAGGATGAAATGAATAAAAGGCTGGCTGAATATGAGATTGCTCAGGAAGAGATGTTTAAAAAATAACAGAATTAGAGTACAGAGCATGTAGGGAAAACCTGAGATTTTCAGCTATACCAGAGAAACTGGAAGGAACAGCTTGCATTAATTTTATGAAAGCACAAATAAGCAACCAGATTGGTATTCCACAGCAGGAGTTGTTAGTTGAAAGGGCAAATCATGCGTATGCTCCAAACCTGGCTATGAGAAAGCAACATAGACCTCTAATAGTAAAGATGCAATCCTACCAGCAGAAGGAGCTAATTCTGACATAACTGTGGCAACAGGATAAAATACTAAAAGTGAGAGACAGCAGAGTGTTTGTGGAAAATGATTACTCACTGCACACCAGGCAGAAGAGGAGTAAACTCATTTTACTTTTCAGGGAATGTCAAGACGCAGACATGAGATTCAAACAGCTGTACCCAGTTGTTTTCAAGGTATTCTTCCCTGGAGGGACAACATAATTGTTTGATGAAGTACATACTAAAGAGGAAATATAAACATTTGTCCAACAAAAAGTAAGCTGTGAAACAGAAGAAGATTCTGCTTCTTGTTCTTCTGGTAATAAAGAGTGCAGAGAGGCTGTACCTGTGAAACTTTTTCCACTGTTTCAATGGAAAATGTTGGAGAGAAGGAAGGGGGCACATGAGTTTACTAGGAGAATTGAGAGCACATTGGAAATGAAGCAGAAACAGGATTTGGAACATGGAGATGAACAGTAATAAAATCAGTAACGTAATGTGGGATTACAATGCAATAATTATATTTGTAAATATGACAGAACAAGAAAATATGGAAATATTGGACTTTTTCAGAATTTGTTGGACTTGTGGGGGACTCTAAAGTATATGCCCTACTTCATGTCATCAATGTTTGGAAAAATACTTTGTGGAGGGGAAGAGAGGGGAGAAAGTTAACTGTAAATAAAGAAAAAAGGTTTTTCTTAATGGTACTATTTTTGTGGTATATGGTTTTCTTTGCATGCTATAAAGTTAAGTTTTCTCAGTTATTTTTAAGTGTAATGGAGATTATAAATAGGTGCTGCTATTCTTTTTTGTTTCCTTTCTTTCTCCATTCTTTCTTTTTTCTTGTTCAGTTTTAAGAAATGTAGGCACTGCAATGTACAAAAAAGCCAGGTTAACAGTGCATGATGAAAGAAAAAGTAATGTGCTTTTTCTCATTCTTGCATGGAGGGAATGGCTGGATTAAGGACCTTAGGTTGCTTTAGTAACATGTTTTAAGAGAAAGCAAGTAAATGAAAAAGAATATTGAATATTATAATGCTTTTTTCTAGCAAATGAATGTCTGCTTAGTAACCGTTCTGTATCTGGCCCTCTTGTCTCCATGGAGACAATCTGATAATGATAAATTGGTTCCAGTTTGGTGAAGAGAGCTTGGATGGGGAAAAAAAAGAAAAAAGAAAAGAAAAACTGGCTAGGAGATAATATTCTCTGAAAGCATTCAGGGTTTTTCCAGCTGGGAGAGTTATAAAGATAAGACAAAACCAGTTAGCACTAAGTAGAAGCACAGGCTGCACCATGCATCTTAACATGGATAACCTTTCTTTTAGGTTAACTCAAGTCTGTAAGTGTGGCTGTGAGTTTGGGGCATTTGTTCCTATCTGGAGGGTAAAACTTCAAGATTTGAAGATGTACATAATTTTGTGTGATAGTATTAAATTACTAGGTTTTAGGGGGTACTGGGGTCATTGTTTTTTTTTTGTTTGAGGTTTTCAACAAAACAAAAGGTTTTGTAAGATGTGACATAGATTCAAATGGATATGACAAAAATTACTATATAAAAGTTCAATCTGCCAAACAGTTTATGCATGCAACACAAAAGCTGGAACTAGACTTTTAACAAAAAAGGTGTTATACATAAAAGGTGGAAATAATAACTTTTTAATACAACAATGCTTTTTGTAATGTCTTTAAATGTCAATGGTCTCAGAGATAAATGCAAAAAAAAAACAAAGAACAATGAACTACATTTAAAAATGTAAAGTGCAAATATCTATATTACAGGAGAAAGACTTGTAAAGAACCAAACGTGAATTTGATAAAGAAAAGTTTTCAGGATGGTTATTCAGTGGAATATCTGGGACAAGGAAAAAGAGGAGTGCTTATATTAATTGCAAAAGGAGTTCCAATAGTGATAGAAGAGGATAAAAAAGATAATAATGGTAGATTTTAGTACTAAGAGGCTACTGGCAAGGGAAGAGGATTACACTGGCTTATATTTATATTCCACCTACAACTGCTATAATGGAGCTTAAGAAAATTCTGAGAGAAATAATAATTTTTCAGCAAGGAATATTACTTATAGGTGTGGACTGGAATTTGATTTGCAGCAGAGAAGATGTGGCTGGTGGTCCCAGAAGGGAATATATAACACAGGACAGTAGATTTTAAAGAAATTTATGAAAATATTTGGCAAGGAAGATAGATGTGAATTCAGTAATACAAGTTTGGAATGAATTTACATATTATTCCCCAAGATATAAAAACTGGGCTAGGCTGGACAGAATTTATATTTCATAGGGACATGTACATTTAATTGAAGGTCTTGATATGCACGCAATAACTATTTCAGATCATGAGCCAATAATAATTAAAACAGAAACACAGGGTAATGAAATAAAAATGAGACACTGGTGCTTTCCCACCTATCTGTTGAAAAGAGAGGAATTTAAGGAATGGATAGTAGAGATTATTCAGGAGGTATTCAAGAGGATAGAAATTATTTCTGAAAATATAGCTAGAGAGTGGGATAAAATTAAGGTGGAGTTTAAAAATAGGGAGGAAATTAAAGGGAGCTATGGTTAAGAAATAACAAGAATTATTTAGAGGGACTGACAAATGTTAAAATATTGCAGAAAAGGGGAATCTCAGAGAACATGAAGAAGATCAACTGAAGAATGCTAAAAGAAAATAAAGGATTACCTCGATAATATCCACACATTTAGAAAGACTGCTGTTAAGCAACTGTTTTTTGATAACACTAGAGCACAAACATTTTTAGCAGAAGAACGCAGGCAACAGAAAGTAGAAAGGGCTGTTGCCATGCTTAGCAACAAAGAAGGTAACAAGAAATGCTGTAGAGGTATTAGAAATATTTTGGAAATTCTATGAAAATCTGTATAATGCAGAGAAATATGGAAATCAAGAAACGATACAAATGGAAATGTTTATGGAAGAATTAAATATGCCAAGGTTAGAGGTAGATGAGGCTGAATTAATAACTGTTGAGATAGGAGGAGATGAGATAAAAATTGTGATGTATAACCATTCTACAGGAAAGCCCCCAGGAATATATGGTATTCCTGTGGAAGTTTGGAAGCTAGGAAGGAAAAGAAAACTGATAAAGATCTGGAAGGTGTTGTTTAACAGTATTTTAAGAGGAGGAGAAATACCAACATTCTGGAAGAAGGCAGTGGTAGCTGTAATACCTAAAGAGGGTAAAGGTCCATCAGATCCAGCTTCATACAGGCCCATTTCAATACTAAACCATGATTATAAAGTGTTCATGTCTATAATGGCTAAAAGAATATCAAACATAATGTCAAAATTGATAGATATGGATCAATGTGGTTTTGTGGAGGGATGGAAAACTTTTGGTAACATTAAAAGAACATTGGTGATCCAGAGGAGAAGCAGAATGTAAGAAAATACAATTGTTGGTGGTGGGTCTTGATGCAGAGAAATAATTTGACAGAGTAAGCTGGGACTTTATGAGCAGGGCAATGTAAGCATTTGGATTTCATGAAAAAATTATAGGGTTGATTAGAAGGATATATGAGGGATTGGAGATGAAAATTAAAGTGGGTGGGGTCCTCTCTGATAATTTCTGCTTGAGCAGAGGAACCAGGCAGGGGTGTCCTCTTTCCCCCTTGTTATTTGCTATTATTTGCATCACATTTAGAACCATTGGCAAAGAAAATAAGGGACTCAGAAATTCAAAGATATAATTGGTATGGTAGTCAAGAAAAGCTGGCTCTATTTGCAGATGATATTACTTTTTCCATGACAAACCAGAAAGAGACATTACAGTGTAGTGGAACATTTTGAGACAGTTTCAGTTCTTTTTGGGATGCAAAATTAATGAAGTTAAAACAAAGGCAATAGTGGTAATTTATGTACCCACATGTGAATTGGTTCAGAATTATCCATATTTATGGGGACATGATAAAATTAAGTATTTAAGAGTATGGATTAAAATGATTCTGGTGTGACAGCTTAGGATACGTGGGAAGAGACTAAAAAGATAATACAAAAACAGTGAAAATAGAAGCTTTGTTATATGGATATAGCTAGTAAGATACAAGCAATTAAAATGTTGTTAGATCCATTAGTCTTTTAAACAGGTAAGACTTATTTTTATCAACCAGACAAGAAGTTGTGGGTAGCAATTAATAAAGAGCTGAACAACTTTATCTGGGAGGGGGTAGATGGAATGAGTCACATGTGACAAGCTGATTCTTTTAGTAGAACAGGGCAGATTGGTATTATCCAATCTGATGTGGTCTTTTAGAGCTACACAGTTAAAGCTCCTATACATAGCCCAAGCAGAAAACTGTAATTCCAAGTAGAAAGGGATGATGATGCTGATGAAACAGGAAGGAAGTTCAAGAAGCAAGGAGAGACTATGATTTTGTATGCAAGACTTTAAGGAGATTAACAAAATCATACAGAATATTATATCTATAAAGTACCAGAATCATTTTTAATCCATACTCTTAAAATTATACAGAATATTATATCTATAATGTAGCAGAAAGTATCCTAAGAATTAAGCCAACACGGGAATGGAGAAAGGAGATTCTGCTGATAGAGATGACTGCAATTAGGGATATCAATATAGGAGGCTGGGATTTATTGGAGAATACTAGCAAAGGACCCAAGATATTGGGAGCAAATAACTAGAAAGGGAAAAATAATAAAATGGGAAGACATCAAAAATTTATTTGGACTGCAGATTAGATATTGCCTTTCCTATCAAAAATTTATATCAGAGTATAGGCTAAGAGAAAGAAATCAGGGAGGGGTTCCTAATTGAAAGACCAACACTAGTAAAGTTTTAGTAGAAACTGGAACAGAAGTTGCCATTAAAAAGGAATAATTAGTAGAGCATATAAAATATTGCACAATAACTTTAAGAATCAATCAGAGGAGGTTAAAAAGGATTGGGAAGAGAGACTGGATAAGCAATTCACAAAGAAACAATGGGAGGATATATGTATGTCTCCCAAATATGCAACAAAATCTAGAGGATTTAGGATTTTTGCTTGGAAATGTTTACATAGATATTTTTATATCCCAAATAGACTCCAGATAATTTTTCCTCAGGTAGACAACAAATGTTGGAGATGTGATGGGGAAAAAAAAGGTAATTGGGAGTATATTTTCTGGGAGTGTGGTGAGTTGGCAGACTTTAAGGATTCCCTGCGGGATGCACTGTCAGAGATGTTGGGTGGGCAGATTCGTGTGACGAGAGAAATTTTTTTCTGAGTTATGATATAGAATTGGAATTACCTAGAGATGGCAAAGCCTTGCTGTGTCTAATTATGGTGGTTGCCATAAAAGCAATTACTAGAAAATGGAAATCAAAATCTAAACCAACTATACTAGAAATAATGAATATAGTAACAGAGATAAAACAACTGGGAATGAGATATGTAGAAAAGGGTAGGGTCAAACTACACAGGAAAAAATGGGAATTGTGGTAACAATATATACATAGGAGGAATGAGGTTTAAAAGCAGGACTAAAATGAGCTATGTAAAGTTTGACTGAAAATGATCAGGTGATTATAAGTGATGTATAATGTTTGCAGCTGGGAGTGTGTCAATATGGTTTGTGATGTAAAATGCTTGCAACTAGGACTGTGTCAGTGTAATTTGTTTTTGTTTATATAAATGTATGATTGCGTATGTTGTAAGTGATGATTTAATAAAGATGTCTCTTGTTTAAAAAGGGGGGGCAGGAACTGAATAATTTATGTAATGTTGCTTAGGTTTGAAAAAACTGAGAAAGAAGGAATCAAACTACTGCAAACACAAATGACTGATAGAGAACTGCAGGGTCCACACAAAAATAAGTTAATCCACCTTGTTCACTTCACTTCACTTTATTAACTTAAGCACTTTTCGTCCCACCAAATAGTGGGACTTCTTCAAATTAAAAAAAAAAGTTTAAAATTCAGTCATAAATAGTTACAACCACTAGTCACCAGCTCGCATCCACCAATACTTAATACCAGCCAATTAAACAATTAATGAACAGTACTTCTTAAAAACATATACTCAACATTCACTATAAAAATATATACAAAAAAGCATATATATATATATATATGTATATATATATATATATATATATATATATATATATATATACATATATATATATATATATGAATGTATGTATGTGTGTATAAACATATATGTGAAAACTACCCACAGATAAAAGTACATTTATGTATACGTACCCACATGCTATGTCACACATAATAATACATATAAAAAATATATACCCATTTTTTTGTTAAAACCGTTGTTTCAATTTATGTTTAAGATAAAAACTAAAAAACACATACTACAACTTCCCCTATGGTATAATCTTAACTAACCTTGAAAAACAAGTAGAAGTTACAACTCAGGTAATTCATTTGCTTTTTATGGCACAAGGTAAGTACAACCACCAGTACATGTAATATGGGTTATTATCTCATTAAACTTTTTAATTTTAGGATACAGGCAATAGAATAAATTTCATTTAAGCCCGGGAACTGACAAGCATTAGTGCGTAATTGCCAAAGCAAATTTTTAAAGTTTGTTGTATATGTTGCTCAATGCCAACAATGTTCAGCATTTTACATCAGTAAAACCGACAGGAGACTGAGAGAACGGGTGTATGAACATTTATACCAGATAAGAAAATTTAAACAAGAGAATGCCTTGGCCAGACACGTTAAAGATTTAATAAATCATAATTTTAAATTTAGAGCAATTGATTCTATGATTCCTGATGGGAGAGGGGGTCCTGATTCATTGTTACTAGAAAGATTAGAATTGCTTTGGCAATTACACACTAATGCTTATTAGATCCTGGGCTTAAATGAAATGTATTCTATTGCCTGTATTCTAAAATTAATAAGTTTAATGAGATAATAATCCATATCACATGTACTGGTAGCTGTATTTATCTTGTGCCATTTAGTATGTAATAGTCTCCATCAACATAAAAAGTGAATGAATTACCTAAGGTGTAACTTCTACTTGTTTTTCAAGGTTAGTTAAGTTTATACTGTAGGAGAAGTTGTAGTATGTGTTTTTTAATTTTTATCTTAAACATAAATTGAAACAATGGTTTTAACAAAAAATGGGTATATATTTTTTATACGTATTATGTGTGACATAGCATGTGGGTACGTGTATATAAATGTACTTTTATCTGTGGGTAGTTTTCACATGTATGTTTATACACACATTCATACATTCATACACACGCACACACACACACACACACACACACACACACACACACACACACACAGATATATATATATATATATATATATATATATATATATATATATATATATATATGGTTCCCTATCAGAAGCCTGAAACACTATAAGCCTGAAAATCAAAATCCTGAAAACTATAGACTGAAAGTTCAAAATCCTGAAAGACCAAAATCCTGAAACTCAAAATCCTGAAAACACAAAATGGACATACTGACGTCATTGTGGCTTTGCTATTGTTAGCCCTGTGGTGTTGGGTCATGCGTTGGGTTCAGGTAAGTGTGCGGTTGGTTTTATGTTAGGGTCAGGGGCGGTTTAAGTGAGTTAGGGTTAGGGCGCAGGTTAGGCATGTATGCAATAGTGACAAATATTGGGGTTAGGGGCGGTTTAAGTGAGTTAGGGTTAGGCGCGGGTCAGGTGAGTGTGCGATAGTGACGGACCTTAGGGTTAGGGTTAGGGTCAGGGTCAGTTGGTAGATATTAGTGTCTTTATAGTGACATATTAGCATTATTTGTGTTTTCAGGATTTTGAGTTTCAGGATTTTGGTCTTTCAGGATTTTGAACTTTCAGTCTATAGTTTTCAGGATTTTGATTTTCAGGCTTATAGTGTTTCAGGCTTCTGATAGGGAACCATATATATATATATATATATATATATATATATATATATATATATATATATATATATATATGCTTTTTTGTATATATTTTTATAGCGAATGTTGAGTATATGTTTTTAAGAAGTACTGTTCATTAATTGTTTAATTGACTGGTACTAAGTATTGGTGGATGCGAGCAGTGGTTATAACTTTATGACTGAATTTAATTTTTTTTTTTTTATCTGAAGAAGTCCCGCTATTTGGTGGGATGAAAAGCGCTTAAGTTAATAAAGTGAAGTGAACAAGGTGGATTAATTTTTTTTTGTGTGGACCCTGCAGTTCTTTGTCACTTGTTTGTATTTGTAATGTTGCTTAGGTTATATGATATATAGAAATATATGTGAAGTATAATGTTTGTAAATGTAAACTTGTTAATAGAGCTTGATTACTTTGATTTAAATGTAAATTTGCCTGTGTCACAAGTGATAATTCAATAAAGGTGTTTTAAAAAAGAAATGAAGAGTACAAATAGCAATGCTATAGGAGACACATTTGGAAAGAACTGAATATGTGAATTTGATAAAGAAAGGAATTCAAGGATGGATATTCTGCAGAATGTGAAGGACAAAGGAAAAGAGGAGTACTTATATTAATTACTAGAGGAGCTCCAGTAGTTATAGAAGAAGGAAAAAAAAAGATAATAATGGCAGATTTATAGTAGTAAGGGGCTACTGGCAAGGGATAAGGATTACACTGGCATGTACTTATATTCCACTTAAAGCTATTATTCTGTAGCTTAAAAATGTTTTGGGACAAATAATCATCTTTCAGCAGGGAATACTACTTATAAATGGGGACTGGCATTTCATTTGCAATGATGAGTATGTATCTGGGGGCCTTGAATGGAAAATACAACAAAATAGGGTAGATGTCTGCAGAAATTTATGAAGATATTAGGTATGAAAGACATTAATTCAGTAGCAGGAACTCAGAGAGAATTTATGTATTATTCCTCAAGGTACAGTAACTGGGCTGGACTTGATAGAAATTATATTTCACTGGAACATGTCCATTTAATTGAGAACTTTGATATACATCCAATAACTATTTCAGATCATGAACCAGCCATTACTGGGGTAAAAATGCAGTGTAATGAAGTAAAGATGAGATACTGGCCCTTCCCTACCTACCTATTAAAAAGAGAGGAATTTAAGGAATGGGTAGTGGAAATTATCTGGGAGTTATTAGGGAAGATAGAAAGTACTCCAGAAGTTATAGCTAGTGAGTATGATAAAATGAAAGTGGAGTTTAAGAGCAATATAGAAATAAAAGAAAAACATATCTCATTAAGAAGGAATAAGAATTATTTAGAGGGGCTGACAAAGGCTAAAATATTACAAAATAAGGGGAATCTCAGAGAACAGGAGGAGGCACAATTGCAGAATGCTAAAGAGAAAATAAGCGAGCACCTAGATAATATCTATCCACAAGCTTAGAAAGATTGCTGTGAAGCAACTGTTTTTCGATAAGAACTTCAGAGCACAAAAACTTTTGGCACAATGACTTAAGCAACAGAAAGTAGAAAGGGTTATTGCCAAACTTAGGGAGCCTATAACAAGAGAAATAACCAGTGATCCAGTAGACGTATTAGAGATAGTTCAAAAATTTTATGAAAATTTAAAAAGCAGAGAAGTGAGAAAAATCAAGAAAAAACACAAATGGAAATATTAATAGTAGACTTAAATCTGCCAAAGTTAGAGGGAGATCAGGCTCAACAACTAACTGTAAAGATAGGAGGAGATGAGATAAAAATGGCAATGTTTAGCCAATCTACAATAAAGTCTCCAGGACTATATGATATTCTGGTGGAAGTTTGGAAGTTAGTAGGGAAGAAAGTGATTAAGATATGTAAGGTTTTGTTCAACAATATTTTAAAAGGAGGGGATGCACCAACATCCTGGAAAAAAGCTGTGGTAGCTATACTACCTAAAGATGTTAAAGATCATATAATTCAGCTTCATATAGACCAATTGCAATTCTAAACCATGATTATAAAGTGTTTATGTGTATAATAACTAAAAAGAATGACAAAGGTGATGCAAAACTTGATAGATATGGACCAATGTGGTTTTGTGGAGGAAAGACAAACATTTGACAACATTAACAGAACAATGATGATCCAGATGGAAGCAGTATATAACAAAATTCCGCTGATATTGGTGGGTCTTGATGCAGAAAAAGCATTTGACAGAGTAAGCTAAGATTTTATGAGTAGGACAATGGAAGCATTTGCATTTCCTGATAAAATAATAAGAGGAATTGGAGGCAAAAATCAAAATATGAGGGATCCTCCTCTGATAAGTTGTGTTTGAACAGAGAAACCAGGCAGGGGATGTCCTCTTTCTCCTTTGTTATTTGCATTATATTTAGAACCACTGGCAAAGAAAATGAGAGAATCAGAAAGTCAATGATGTAATTGGTATGATGTTCAAGAGAAATTTATTTGTAGATGATATTATTTTGTATAGGTATAAACTGTGTACCCATACATGAACTGGTCAAGCAATAGCCATATTTATGGGGACATGATAAAATGATAAACTGAAGTATTCAGGGGTATGGATTAAAAAGATTCTGTTCTGGCAGCTAAGGATATGTAGGAAGAGACTAAACAAAAGATAATACAAAAACTGAGAAACTGGAAGCTCCTGCCTATGGGTATGGACAGCAAGATACAAGCAGTAAAAATGCTTTTAGTCCCTTTAATTTTATACACAGGTCAGGTATATTTTACCAACCAGAGGAGAGGTTGTGGATAATAATTAATAAAGAGTTTAAGGATTTTATTTGGGGGGGGGGGTAAAAGGGCAATAGCCAAGTGGGATAAGTTGATCTTCCCAACAGAGCAAGGAAGTTTAGGATTACCTGATTTGAAGGAATATTTTAGAGCTACACAGTTAAGATTCTTATACATAACACAAGCAGAAGGCTACAATTCAGAGCGGAAAGGAAGGGTGATGATACAGAGGGGTAATTCAAGAAATAAGGAAAGAATGTGATTTGGATGTAGATCCTTAAGGAGAATAACAACAGCCATACAGACTATTATATTCTTAAAGGAGCAGAAAGTATACTAAGAGCTAGACTGAGACAGGAATGGAGAAAAGAGATTCTGCTGATAAGGATGACTGCAATTAATGGTACACAGAATAGACAACAGGGAGTTGGAATTTACTAGAGGAAGCTGGCAAAGGAACCAAGGTATTAGGAACAAATAATTAAGGAGGGAAAGGTAATAGAATGGGAAGAGGCCAAAAAGGCATTTGGACTGTAAGCACGTGATTGCCTTCCCTATTAGGGTTTGATATCAGAGAAAAGACAAAGAGAAAGGGACAGGGAAATCCCAAATGAAAGACCTCACTGGTTGAGTTTTTAATTGAATCTAAAAGAAAAGCTGCTGTTAAAAAATGGATAATTAGTACGGCATATAAAATATTGTACAATAACTATAAGAATCAATCAGAAGAGATCAAAAAGATTGGGAAGATATATTAGATATGTAATTCACAAAGAAACAATCGGTGGACATATGTATGGGTCCCAAATATTCAACAAAGTCTAGAAGATTTAGAATGTTTGTCTGGAAATATTTCATAGATGCTTTTATACTCCAAGCAGACTCTAAATAATTTTTTTCTCAGGTAGATGGCAAATATTGAAGATGTGATGGGGAAGAAAGTGTTAACTGGGAATATATGTTTTGGGAGTTTAATAAATTGGCAGACTATAACAATTCCCTATCTGTCGGGATACTGGGTGAGCAAATAAGTCTAACTAAGGAAATTATTTTTTGAGCTGGAATACAGAATCTGAATTGTCAAAACACAGTAAGGCATTGTTAAGTTTAACTCTGCAGGCTGCCAAAAAAGTGGTTACTAGAAAATAGAAATTAAAATTTAAACCAACTGTACTTGCAGTAGTGAATCTTTAACAGTGATAAAAAAACACAGGAACTGGGATCTTTATAAAGGGTAGGAGTAATTACACAGAAAAAATGGAAACTGTGGGAACAATACATGCAAAAAAATTTGAATGAGAGATGTGGTTTAAGAGAAGGCAGGAATTGAATAATTTAAGTAATGTTGCCTAGATTATAGGATATATAACAATATATGTGGTGGAAAATTGTGCTGTGATGTAATTTATATCAGTTTAATTTCAGCATTTGACAGGCTCATACACAAAACAATAAATTAGAACTCGGTATTGATGTACTCTTGATAAGATGGATAGCTGCATGGCTTACAAATAGGATATGGTAAGTATCATAAAGGAATTGGGCAGGTGAAATTCAAGGTTACAGTCAAGGTGTCCCACAGGGCTCTGTCCAAGGCCGTTACTTGTTTAGATTGTATATTTCAGATCTATCTTTTTCATCTGCGGTGTTCTACAGTCTGTATGATGACTTGAAATTGAGTAAACTGATTACATGTTACAACAGGGCATGCCTGCAAAAGAACTTGACCAAATTGACCATTTGGACACAGGAAAATAATATGCTGATAAATACATCAAAATTAAGCATATGAGATTTGGGAGACCTAAACTGAAAGGTGGACATTTAATACAGCACACAGTGATTGAAGTTGTAGATTCATTTAAGAACCTGGGTATATGGATGGATCCAGCTTTGAGTTTTTCTAATCATTATTAACCAATTTTTCAATGACATTTGTAGAACTGTAGGTTATAGAAAAATATTTATAAAGTCTAGGAAATCAGAAATGATGAAGCCATTGTCTGTTAGTTTACATTAGACCTAAACTTGAGTATAGAATAGCAGTATTTAAACCTTATAAGAAAACAAGCATGAGAAAACTGGAAAGAGTTGAGTGGAAATATACCAATGGATGTCAAAATGTAAGTTATTATGAAAGACTAAACTGTGTGAACTTGTACAGTGTCACACATAGATATTTACAAGGACACCTTATTCAGGTATATAGGGCATTTAGAGACAGCTACATGTGGGAATGTTTGGGGTTATCAAAAAGTAATTAAGAATCATCAGACAACCTATGTAGAAGATTCTGTAGGAATGAGAAGTGTACTAATTGGTTCTGTGATAGAGTAGCCGATGCATGGAACAGACTACCAAATTACATTAAAGCAAGTACTAGTTTAGAGATTTTTGAGAACAGCCTGGACACTTATGGGAACAAGTGTTTTGCTATATTGGAAGGATAGAAGGGCATGAATGCCCATGTTTGAAATATTTGTATGTATGTATGTAAATATGTATGTATAATGTCTGTAAATGTGAACTTGTGAATATGGTTTGACTGCTTTTGTATGAGTGCGACTTTGCATATGCCACAAGTGATAATTCAATAAAGGTGTTTAAAAAGTATTGAGACTCTTCTACCTTTCATTTCTTTCTGTGCAGTATCTGGTCTAAACGTGCGGAAGGCATTAAAATCTTGCACTACTGGGGTACTCTCCATGGCTTTAAACCATGCCTCCATAACTACACAGACATCTACCTTCTCCATGGTAATCAGTACTTGGAGGGAATGGGGTTTTCTGTTTAGACTCCTGGCACTGAGCAGTAATACCTTCAGGTTAACCTGGGTATGTGGTGCTATGTTGGAAGGTTTATAAGGGTGGCACTGCCTAAAAAAGGCACTATGGGAGTGGAGAATGTTTAGCCAATATTCAAAAGCTTAAACTTGTATAGCTTGTGCTTTCCATCTTACATTCATTTCCTCTACCATCATTTTCTATAACCTCATCACATCATCTTCTTTTACAACTATTGCCTTCTATACACTTCTTTCCATCTTTACTTGTATAGCAGCTACTCTAGTATTATTTGGCCAAAATGCATAACAGAACCATATGCTGTGTATTTTTTACATTGCTCCTTTGTAAGCCCCTCTTGTCTGTATTCCTTGCACATTTTTTGGATATCTTGAACTTATTTGCCATTTTTATGCCAAATTAAACATAATCTGTGCTGCCTAAACGTATTGAATAATGACTGCCTTTTTTAAATAAAAATATATCTGATAAGTAGTAATGCTGACCTGAGCAAACATGTAAGATGATATTCTCCTTCAAATGTTCAGTCCAGAGACCAACTTGCTTAGTTCTCCCCTGGATTTCATACTTTTTTTTGGAGTGTAGAAAATAATTTTTCAGAAATGATTAAATCTTATTGCATCATTGTTTGATTTTCTGTCCCTGGTGTAATATCAGATTATATACATTAATTTATTATCATGGCTATTCATAAAGGTGCCACGATGGGTCCGCCTACCTGTACATGTTGCAATGACCTTTTTGAATTCAGAGCCAGTCCAATCATGATGTGGCATGTGCTGTCTCCTCCAGAAATGCCTCTAGGAAGCCATTTACATACCAAATGATTCAGGAAATGACTTAGATGTGTAATTCAGCATTGCTGGCCCCATCAGGTCACTGTAGTGAGCATGGTCAAATGGCTGTGTTCATCTCCCAGCATGTATGTGGTGCAGGGATTGGGGTGGGGAAAACTACCCAAAAAGGATACTACGCCTGTGCCATAACAGCAGCTACAGCAGTATGGAGATTTTGGGAGGGAGGAAACAATAGAAACCAGGGATACTATACCTGTGCCATAATGGTACCTACAGCAATAAAGGGATTGGAGGTGGGGGGTGGGACATTAGCCACCAGAGATACTACATTTGTATAATAATGACACCTAAAGTAGTAAGGAAATCAGGGAGTGGGGGGCACACTAACCATCAAGGAGTACTTTAAACTATCATGCCTTAATGGCACTTACAATAGTATGGGCATTGGGGAGTGAATGGGGGATGCCTGTAGCTACACAATGCAGACACAGCAGTTAACTACCATGACATGCAAGTCTGGAATAATCAGCATGTTGAGGTAGTAAATGCAATTCAGAGACATGCAAATTAACTGATAATGAGATGTTTCCTTATTATGGCTAACATGTCTTTGCATCTCAAAACACCATAACATGGGAGCAGGGCCTACGGCTCATGCTAGGCCTGTTCATGAATCCCCTGGATTATGTTCTGATCACAGCTTTTTTTCTTTTTGTTTATCAATGTTATCTAATGCTCATTTAGAGGCAGTTTTCTTGTTCAAAATTCTTGACATTAATACTCAACTTAAGATGTTTAATTTTAACCACCAAAAATCTCTGCCACCTTCTATTACACAAAATACCTGTCTGAAGGTAGAGTTGTATTGCCAGTGTAACGTGCACCATCATTAAATTCAGATGCTTACCCCTTGGCACCTGTCATCACTTGGAAAAAATATTAATCCACACAGCCCTGGTAAGTCCTCCACTGGTTCTGTCATTCTCTCAGCTTGCTCATGTGTCACATGAGTTTGCTGTTTGATTATTTTTTTCTTAGATCTGATGAAGCACCTGTTATTGGTGTGAAAGTGCTTATCTGTTTTTATTTGTTTTCTTATTTTGAATAAATTAGGCATATACTTTGTTATATTCTGCTGTGTCAGCTATTTTTTTACACGTTTCCCATGTTTGTACATGTGCTCTAGTTGTTTATATATTCTCATCTTCTTTGCGTAATCTAGTTCTGCCTTACCCAACATTGTAGAAACTACACAATGAGGCTTTACAACGTGCACATCTTCCACCAATGGTCTCTCACTTTTGTCCATTGTTGCTTACCTTACCATTTTTTAAATGTGAATGAGAGAGAGAGACCTTATCACTTTTTGAAATATGAATGAAACACAGAGATTTTCTAACTCAAAAATCAAAATCTAAAATGCATCCTTTATTGCTAATTAGAATACAAAAAAGTTTATACGTATTAATTCATCTATCCTTTTTTCAAATGAAAATGCTGTAATTTTATAATTAAAAAAGAAGCATTGAACTTAAAACGGTATTGCATTGCTATGGTATCACTCAAAATTATTTTCAGTGCAATAACCTTTTGCACATTTTCCCTGTCAAGGCTGTACCTCCCTTCCCATATCCACAAATATATGCAATTTTTTTTCACATTTCCATAAACTATCTCATTCTTTATTTCCCCAAAGTTCCCAACATCTTCAAATATTCCATGCACATGTGGCCACTACATTTTCTACTCCAGAATCTAAAATATATCTGTTGTAGTGTATTTTCCACAGGGGATACCACCAATTAGTATTATACTTAGATACTGGGCCTTTAAATAACATTCTGCCATTTCTAGAATTCTGTAAAGCATTTAAAGTATATGAATTCACATTCCAGAATTTCTTCATTTACCTCATAGTCATTTATTTATGCATTCTTTCTCATACTACTTAATATTTCATTGCTGTTTTACAGACATTTCTCAGTGTTATTCTCCACAAAAATCCTATAAACGATACTGTCTGTTAAATTCTAGTCTTTAAGAGCTTTGATTTGTGAATGTAAGCTATTCTAGATATCTTCTACATAAGATACAGTGGTATTATGTTAGTGTTGGTTGTCCTGC
Source organism: Protopterus annectens (assembly GCF_019279795.1). Taxonomy (NCBI): domain Eukaryota; kingdom Metazoa; phylum Chordata; order Ceratodontiformes; family Protopteridae; genus Protopterus; species Protopterus annectens. Next base: position 422,125,682 of record NC_056729.1, read on the forward strand.
AGTCTATACCATATTCCTTTTTCCAGGTAATTTGCCATCTTAAAAGTATATATTCATGTCAATATTCAGACCTTCATGTCTCAGCCTGTTTTCGTTTAACCATTTATTTCACTATTATTTTTTTAATTCTTAGCATGACTCCATTTCTTCTTCCTTTCCAAACAGAGGAAAATAAGGAAACAATATACACCAATGTGCTAATGGTTTTAAGCATCCATCTATGTCTTTTTTTGTAGAAGATCCCCCTCCATTTCGCAACATGTAACATTCATGCCATAAGCTGTAGAATACAGGTTCATTATTTTTGTATGCATTTTTAGATAGGTTATAAGGTTAGCTGATGGGGCTATTGTGGAAGGATTTGCAATGTGCCTGACTGATAAAGTAAAGTCTTAGTTCTTTTTGGAAATTGATGAGTGAAGGGATGGACTTTATCTCTTCTGGAATAGTTACATATTTTGGTGCAAGTTCTGAAAATGCATGTTATATTCTTTTTGGTCTGGTGAAGGGAGTTTATAAGTATGTAGTGCAGTTGTACAGTAATCTGAGGTAATACAGTGGTAGAAGACCCTGTGAGATTTTTAATGTGACATAAGCAATACTTTGCGTAATGATGAGGTTGAATAAAAGTAAACCTAACAGAAGAATAGTTCTTTGAGGGATGGGGAGCCATTTAGTTTAAGAAACACTAAGACAGTGGTGTTCTCTTTCAGGAGGAAGAGACATGAATTGACATATGTTGTTAGCAGTAGTTAGCAGGGCAGATAGATTTTTTTTTTGTTGAGGAGATTTAGGTGAGAGAAAAGGCCATACTCCAGATGGGGAAGAAGGGCTCCTCCCAGTTGCTGCTCTGGTCAAAGGGAAATTTTCATGTTCAGAAGAGGTTCATTTACTTTGGCTGTAATGACTTGGATATGATGCTGCAATATACGGGTAGGATCTAACCAGATGCTGTGGTATCTGTAGTGGGAAACTGTTTCAAGTGTGGTGTTTTGCCTGAGACATATGGGATCTGTTGGGGTAAATTTGGAGAACTTTTTTTAACAACTGAGGGTTGGGTTGTCTGAATCTAATAAGTTTTTAGAGAGTTGATGTCTTGTTCTAGTTGTTACCTAATGATGATGGGATAGGAGGTAGACCTGTAAATAACCATGTTGTCTATGTGTAGTATTGTTTGAAGTCTGTGGTTGTCAAGAGGCAGGTATTTTACAAAAAGAGCAAAGAGGATGGGGCAGGATGGATACTTGGGCAACCCTGTGTATTGGCTGCTGTGGGAGAAGAGGAGGAGCCAATGTTCACCATAAAGCATCTATTGGCAATAAAATCTTTAAACCATAGGGCTGCTTGGGGTCTTATGCTGGCTGAGGGGAGAAAGTTAAAGAGTAAAGTGTGGCTGACTGAGTCAAAGGCCTTAGAGAGGTTTATGTAGACTGCACCTGTTATAAAACCTTTGTTCCTACTGATCAAAATGTCATCTCAAAAAGTCTACAAGGCAGTTCACGATGCTGCGTCCAGCCCAGAATCTGTGTTGTTGATATGTGATTATCCTGTATGTTTTTAGGTGAGGAGTTAGCTAGTTGTAAACTAGGTTTTCCTAGAATTTTGCAAAGGGTGAGAAGGACTGAGTTGGGTCTGTAGTCGTTTGTGGATAGAGGGTTAGAAGTTTTGGGAATATGCTTAACTCTGGCTATTCTTCATTGCACTTGTGGAAATGCATTGTTTATATAGATATTTTACTGGGACAAGTGAGAGTTCTTTGCAGAAAGAGAGAGAGAGAGCGATGAACAAGGGATGAAGTCTGTGTGGGTATAGAAGGGCAACTTTTTGGATTTTTTTAGGAGTAATTTGTGGATAAATGGAGACTGTGATGAGGCAGAAATCGCTGAGTGAGGGTAGAAGAATGCAGAGCTTACTGGGGATGGGTGGTTAAATTGGTAATAATAAGGCCAAATAGGGAGGGGTTTCCTCTGTTGATGTTTGGCCTAGTGTAGTTCTTTAATTAGTTGAATTAGCCAGAGGTTGGAGCAGAAACAGCATATGTCAATGAATTTTGAGTTGAGGAGGTTGATGCTGAAGTCACCTAAGATGATAAAGCTTTTTGTAGGGACACACTTCATCCAGGATACTGTTGGTTAGAGTTTTTAATGTGTGCAGCTTGGTAGAGGTCATGGAGGGTAAGCAAAAAAATAGGGTTAGAGGAGAGTGGTGGAACAGATGTAATTATATAGCTGTCCAGTTTAGATGATGGTCATAGGAGATACTTTTTCTTTTGTTTGTATATTTGAATTTTGTCTTTGGTTAGAAACATTGTGCTGCCACCTGTTCTAGTGCCTGATCTGGCATTGAGAATAACATTGTAGTTATGGAAGAGAAATGTAATGTTGGGTATGTCTTCTGGTTAGGAAGTTCTTAGCTGAGCTTAGTGAGTGTGGTTGCTCTACTTTGTTTTAGCATGCTTCCTGCATTCAGTAGTGCGATGTTCATTTGGTAGGGTGTGGGTACATGTGGGCTTGCATTTAGTTGTATGTAGCTGTGAGGTATGGAAGAAGTATTTGAATGAGAGCTGTTACTTTGAAGGTGAAGCAAAGGGCTTTGTAAAATGATTTTAGGGGGAATATAGGGAATTTACAAGAGCAAGTGCTACTGCTGACTTGAAGAAGTTGAGTTTCAAGTTGAGGTGAAACTATATATTATTTTTTGGTGGTGTATCTGGAGTATTTTGCAGGGGATGGTTTAAGTGTAAGGTGGTCCTAAAGAGTTTGAGAGGTTGAGGTAGGTAGTATGACGGTGAAGTAAATGAGATGGTACACTCTTGAGTGGGTTTTATAACAGAGAGCATGCACATAGTTGTGTAAAGAAGGAAAGGAAGTGTATGTGTCAGAAGAGATATGTTTTGTTAGGTTGGAGACATGCTGCTTTACATTTAGTGGTTACGTGGAATGGATATGAAGTTAGGGCATGTGGTTTATCAAGCTTGTTCCTTTAAGAGGCATTGTTTTGGGAGGTGATGGGGTGGAGAGGAGTGGATATTTTGGCGATGATATAGGGGTGGTTGTGGAATTGAGAGTGTGGAAGGTGAGCAAAGCAGGTCAGAACCCCCCACTAACAGGAACTAATCAGTGCGCACATGAGCACTTTGCCCAGAGATCCAACTGATGTCCATACTGCATGTTTTCCTGTTAAGTGATTTCAACATAGAATGTAGAACTTTGCTGTCAGCAATGAAAGAATAAAACAGCATGTCTAATTGGCGTGAAAACTGTGTGCCTGTCACTTGTGGAGGCGAATTTCCCTGTTTTTATTATGTGCAAAACCAACACAGTTCCCACTAGATATAGATAAACTAGAGAGAAAGAGACATTCTTTGTGGAAGGGGGATTAGCGCCAATATATGTCTGCACTGTTGCAGCCGTTTTATTTACAGTAGTACCATGTTCGAAGTCTGCCGAATAAGTAACATGCTTTGCTTTGTTGTCAGCTGGTGACTCTGTTTCCTTGCAATTGCTAGGAAAAGGTGGCTCAAGTGCTGCAGGTGCACTTGGAGAAAGCTGACAGCAGTTAGTGTCTGAAAAATATAAACAAAGTTTGCAATAAATAATTACGTGTTAGGGAGGTTTGAAAGGGGGCTCTACAGGAAGTGTTAGGAGAATGAGGAATGCAGGGGAGAGGGTTAGCACTAAACAGGGAAGATCAAGGCAGAGGTATGGAAAGATATTTGGAAAACTGAAATACCTAAGGTAACTAGAAAAGGTTTCAGCATGGGGAACTACCTATTGGGAAGGGGAAGAAGTGAGGGCAATGAATAGGACCAGGAAGAAGGCAAAGGTAAACAGAAATTTGGAGAGATGCACCATGAACAACAGTTAGACAAGACAGCAACATTTACAAGTGGAATGTGTACTTTAGAGACTTTAGCTACTAAATATAATGCATACTTTTCAAAGCAGTATGAGAGCAGAACTAGTTAACCACAGGTTGTTATCCTTGGTGTGCCTGTCTACTAACATAAAGAATATGGAAATTTAGAAAAGTTGTCACTTTAAATGGACACACACATTATAGGTAATTGTAATACTGTACAAGACAAATGCTATACTCATCAATGTGACAGGAAAAAGTGAAATGATTGCACTTTCCATAAAGTAGAGAAAGTTGATGCTAACAAGTAGATTAGAAGATAGTGTGGAACAGAGAGGGAGAATAACAGTGGCGAGGGGGTATATACAGCGGGAGTGTAATGTAGGAAAACAGAAAATAAGTGTTCCTGCTTTTCTTAATACTTTCTTCAGTTCATTGAGCTCTGTGCTAGATTTTATCAATTTCCTTCTTTTTCTCTTTCTTTTGTGCCATTCCACAGCTCTCAAAATGCTTTTTCAACCTCAGTTTTAAATATGTTTGCTATCTTCGTTTCCCTTTGTTTTTGCAGACAAATTGTCAGTTTTTCCTTGTGATTCCTGTGCATGCATCTTGATTGTTCTCTCATTTTCTGTCAGAAAGATACATTTTTCTTTGATAGCATATTTTGTCTCCTGTACCATTTTTTTCAGATATTCTGTTTTTATAAATAACATCCATGTGCTGTTTTATTTTGTACTTATTTTATCACCTATTTCCAATGTTTTATGAAATTCCTGTATTGCCTTTGTATATCATTCTTAGCTTATAGCATTGCCTTCTTTACACTGTCTTATGTATTCAATGTATTTTTTTATTTTAGAACATTCCTCCATTCTAAGCTATTCACACAGAAAAGCCTCACATTAATGTCATCATGCCAAAGCTATAATTAATATTTGTTCTGCCTTCTTGAAGCAATATCCATATATTGGTCTTAAAAACGTCCTTCCCAGCTTGTTCTTGTCTTATCTCTCCCACCCTTAAAAAACTTTCCAGTTTTTTTCCTCTCTCAATAAACTCCTAATACATTGTCATCTGAAAATCCTGTTTCTAATTCATTACTTTTTACTTGCACAAAGAACTTGTTGCAAACAAAACCAGGAACAATACCTATATAGATTTCTGCTTATGTTACATTTAATTATAAAAGGTTTCTTAAATTTGTTCCTCCCAGAGTTTATTTTCCTATTCTAACACATACACTTTATTATACCCCTGCTTTTTCCTTTCCCCCTTTTAACAGTCCCAGAATTAATAGTTCCTAATCAAAAACTCCTCATTGAGCATGAGATATGTGTCTTAGCTGGGAAATACTGCTTGACCTTATTTTTAACTAGAGAATACATATTAGAAATTCTTGTGCTTTTAAGGAAAGCTCCTCTTTCTGGCACATTATCAATTACATTACTCCCATAATCTCATAAAAATACTGAAATGAGTACCATTGCTGAGCGTTTTTTTTCTCCAGTGACTAGAAACAGCTCTGGTTCCCAGAATAAATATTTATTATATATATTATGTTTTGTTTAAACAAGAAACATCTTTATTAAATTATCTCTTATGACATAGGAAATCATACATTTATATAAATGAAAACAAACCATATTGACAATTTTTTAGCTGCAAGCATTATATATCATATATAATCTTCCATACAGTCATTGTCAATCAAACATTACATAGTTCCTTCAATTCCTGCCTTCCTTTAAACCTCATTCCTTCTCCAAAACATTATTCTGCATGTATTATTCCCACAATTCCCAATTTTTTCTATACAATTTGCTCCTAACCCTTTGTAAACATCCCACTTTTGGTTCTTTTATGTCTGTTGTTATATTTACTACTTCTAGTATGGTTGGTTTAGTAATTGCTTTTTTGCCAGCCACCAGAATTAAACTCACCAAGTCCTTACTATGTCCAGGCAATTCAGATTCTGTATCTAATGTCCAAAAAAATGTCCTTGGTTACACCAGTTTGCTCACCCAGTATTTTTGACATAGTAGTCTGCAGGGAATTTTTAAAAGTCTGCCAGCAAATTTATACTACCCAAAATATGTACCCAGTTACCTTTTTCTTCCCCATCACACCACCAACATTTGCAATCTATCTGAGGAAAAAATCTTTGTGGTCTGCTTGGGGTATGAAAATACACATGCAAACACTTTCAAGCAAAGATCCTAAATCTTCTAGACTTTGTTGCATATTTGGGAGGCATTATATATCCCCCCATTGTTTCTTTGCGAATTGCTTATCCAGTCTCTCTTCCCAATCCTTTCTAACCTCCTCTGATTGATTCCTATAATTATCATTAAATATTTTATACACCCTACTAATTATCCCTTTTTAAAAGTGGTGTCTGTTCTAATTCTACTACAAACTCTACCAGTGCTGATTGTTCACTTAGGAGCCCCCTATTTCTTTCTGTTTGCCTACACTCTGATATTAATCCTTGATAGTGAAGACAATCTCTACCCTGCAGTCCAAATAGATTATTGTCCTTTTCCCATTCTGTTACCTTTCCCTCTCTAATTATTTGCTGACAATACCTTGGTTCCTTTGCCAGATTTCGCCAGCAAATTCTAGCCTCCTTTTACCTATTCTCTGTAACTCTCATTGCAGTCATCCCTATCAGCAGAATCTCCTTTCTCCATTCCCATATTGGCTTAGTTCTTAGAATACTTTCTGCTGCTTTATGAATATAATATTCTATATGATTATTGTTGTTCTCCTTAAGGATCTGCATCCAAAATCCCAGTCTCTCCTTATTTCTTCAGCTTCCCCCTGTTTCATCATCATCATCATCATCTCTTTCCACTTTGAACTATAGCTTTCGGCTGGTGCTATGTATAGGAGCTTTAACTGTGCAACTCTGAAATACCAGTAAAATTGCTTTGTTCTATTGGAAAGAACAACGTATCCCACTTGACTCTTGCCTTCTTCCCCTCCCAGATAACGTCCTTCAACTCTTTATTAATTGCTATCCACAATTTCTCATCTGTTGATAAAAATATGCCTGACCTGTGTATAAAGCTAAAGTAACCAAAAACATTTTCACTGGTTATATCTTGCTATCCGTATGTATAAAACAGAGCTTCCAGCTTCTCAGTTTTTGTATTATCTTTTGTTTAGTCTCCTCCCACATATCCTTGGCTGCCATAACAGAATCCTTTTTAACCCATACATAAGTTCATAAGTTCATAGATTAACACATGCACCTAAGTACTTCATTTTATCATGCCCCATATATACGGGTATTGCTGAACCAATTTGTGTATGGATACATAGTGTACAGCTATTGCCATTGTATTATCTTCATTAATTTTGTATCCTGAAAAGCCTTGAAACTGTCTCAGAATGTGCCACAGCACTGAAATGTCTTTTCCTGGTTTTATCAGGTGTAAAACAATATCTTATGCAAGTAATGCCAACTTTACTTTATTACCATGCCAATTACATCCTTATTTTCTTTGCCAGTGGCTCTAAATATAGCACAAATAACACAGGGGAAAGAGAGAAAGAGGACACCCCTGCCTGGTTCCTCTGTTCAAACAGAACTTATCAGAGAGGAACACCCCCTCCATTTTAATCTTCACCTCTGATCCCTCTTATATCCTCCTAATTAACATTATAATTTTATCAGGGAATGCAAATGCTTCCATTGCCCTATTCATAAAATCCCAGTTTAATCCATTGAATGTTTTCTCTGCATCAACACCTACTAGCAACAGTGGTCTTTTCTTACATTCTGCTCCCCTCTGGATCATCAATGTTCTATTAATGTAGTCAAATGTTTGTCTCCCTGCCATAAAACCACATTGATCCATATCTATCAATTTTGGCATTATCCGTGCCATTCTTTTAGACATTAGAGACACCTTTTAATCATGGTTTAGAACTGAAAGCTGGAACTGATTGGTCTTTACCATCTTTAGGTTTTACAGCCATCACATCTTTCTTCCAGGATGTTGGTGTTTCTCCTTCTTTTAAAATACTGTTAAGCAAAACCTTACAGATCTTTATCACTTTCTTCACTCCCAGCTTTCAAACCTATACAGGAATACCATGTATTCTTGGAGACTTTCCTGTAGATTGGTTATACATCACCATTTTTATCTCATCTCCTCCTCTCCTGTTAGTAACTAGCCTCATCTACCTATAACCTTGGCATATTTAATTCATCCATAAACATTTCTACTTGCACTTTTTCCTTGATTTCCAGATTTCTCTGCTTTATACGGATGTTCATAAAATTTCTGAAATATTTCTAATACCGCTAGAGGATATTTGTTTTTTTTTTCTTTGTTATTGGCTACTTAAGCTTGTCAGCAACCGTTTCCAATTTCTGTTGCCTGAGCCATTTTACTAAAAGCTTTGCTCTGGAGTTATCAAAAAATAGAAGATAAAGACAGCAAACCAGTAAATCCACAAAAAAAACTCACACCAGGTGTAGTGCAGCAAACAAAATTGTAGTCCATATTCAAACACAATGCAGCAAACAACAGTGATGCAGCAAGTAGAGATAAATCCAACTTTGAACTCCAAGTTTAATCCAAATTCAAAACATAAGTGCTTTCGTCACTTAAAGCATTACTACAGGAACTTCATCAGACAAAGTACTTTACATTCAGCTTCCTTTTAAAAGGTAAAACTTGTGACCTCACTTCCTCTCCTCCATTCATCTACAAAAATGTTTTTAAACGACCACTGTTTTTTTTTTAATGCAAGTACAACACAGTAAGAAACTGCATGCATAAAACCACATAAATAATGCCATGCTATACAAATATAACACAATAAAAAGCTACATTTATAAAATCCCATAAATATTAATATAGTTTGTCATGTAATCTAAACATGAAAAAACAGTTGTTTTAAAATCCTAAAATGCAAAAAGAATATTTAAGCCATCAAACTCTAGCCTACTGAATGTGTTGATAAATAATTTAGGTATTAAGTACTGAACATTTAATATTTAGCAATATCAAATATTATCTTTTCAAAGCTTTAAGTTTTAATAAACTGGACATTGACTGGCTGTCATTCAAGCCTGGCCAATGAATACAGTCTAGTCAGATTTGCCAACTTAATTCTGCTTTCTCCAGTAAATAAGGCCATGCTCCACCTCTAACTGAGGGAGATATTGATTCTAATATAACAAACTTGAATTTATGTTCATTATATTGCCCTATATGTTTAGCAAGTGCATTAAGTGGGCATTGGTCACTGATATTCCTAAGGTGTTGTTTGCTGCATTTTGTTTGAATTTGGACTACAGTTTTGCTTGCTGCATTATCAAAAAATAGTTGCTTTACTGCAATCTTTCTAAACTCGTGCATATTATTGAGGTAATCACTTATTTTCATTTTCGTACTCTGCAGTTGCATATCTTCTTGTTCTGTGAAATTTCCCCTATTCTTTAATAATTTAACATATGTCAGTCCCTCTAAATAATTCTTGTTACTTCTTCACCATATCTCTTTTTTTATTTCTACCCTATTTTTAAACTCTACTTTCATTTTCTCCAACTCCCTAGCTATATTTTCTGAAGAAATTTTGAATAACTCCTGAATAACTTCATCTATCCATTCCTTAAATTCCTCTTTGTTTAACAGATTGGTGGGGGCGCCAGTGTCTCAATTTTATTTCATTACCCTGAATTTTTATTTTAGTTAATACTGGCGCATGATCTGAAATAGTTATTGAATATGTATCAAAACTTTCAATAAAATGGAAATGTTCTGTGAAATATAATTTCTTTCTAGCCTAGCCCAGTTTGTGTTCCTTGGGGTATAATATGGAAATTCTCTCCAACCTCTTTTGTTATAATTTTCCTTGTAAACCCCATACATCTTCACTTTTGCAAATCAAATTCAGTATTCCCTGCTGAAAGCTGATTATTTCTCCCAGAATTTTCTTAAGATCCATTATAGCAGTTTTAGGTGGAATATAAATAGATGCCAGCATAATCCTCCTCCCTTGCCAGCAGCCCATTAGTACTACAAATCTAACATTATGTTTTTTTCCCCTCTTCTATCACTGTTGGAGCACCTCTAGCAATTAATATAAATGCTCCCCTTTTCCTTTGTCCCAGATACCCTGCTGAATAACCATCCTGAAATCCTTTCTTTATGAAATTCACATGCTCAATTCTTTTTTAAATGTGTCTCCTTTAACACTCTGCATTTTTAATATAGTTCACTACTCTTTCTTTTTTTTTTGTATATACCTGTGAGACATTCACATTCAAAGATAATATGGAAAGTTTTGCCATTATTCTAAGAAGTTAATATTCCCACCTGTTACGTATAATAGCTTGTTTTTTAAATGTCTAGTTTCTGCTATTATATTACATGAATATATGCTTGGCAAGTTGATCTTTTATACAATTGTTTCTTGTCATATCCATTTGAACCTATGTTACTTCTTAGAAGATGTTTTGTTTCAATGAAAACCCTCAAAAAAAATCAGATCCTCAGAACATCCCCTCATAAGCAATTAACAATGCAAACACAGAAAACTATGCACATCTTCAAATAATAAAGTTTAACTCTCCTAATAGGAAGAATTGTCCCAGACTGACAGCTGCACTCACAGGTTTGAATTGACCTATAATGAAGTTATATGTATTATGTTATGCTATATTATACAAAACTGTTTTGATAAACCTTACATCATATAAACAAATAATGTTGTTTTTCTTTTAACCCATTTAGTCATAGTAATTCCCATCAGATGTCTGTTTAAACTTTTCATATTTATTGTTAGAATGTATCATGTGGATCCTTCCTATTGTATGTTCTCTGTCTTTCTCTTCACTTTCACTTTCTTCTTACAATACTAAGAATATGTTCTGAGAATCTCCTTTTTCTTTCTTCCTCTAACATTCCAAATATTTACCTTCTTTGGTCACCAGTATACATTTTTCAAGTTCAGTTTTCTGCTATTATTAATCACCTGCAACATTTTTCTATGTTGTTTCAAAACAAATCTGAAACCCTTTTTCACTCCTTATTTGGGAACACCAGGTATAAATCAGACTGACCCAAGCAGGTTCTAGCACTCATTCATTACAGAATCAAGGCTTCCAGTATCCTGTAGGATGCCCCCTAGTGGGCACTTTTGTATTTGAAAATCAGAAGTTATTTCTGTGTCACTAATAGCATTCCTGTACCACAACATATGTATGCAGTGGCAGCTCATGAAGCTACTGGGAGTAACCATTACATCACTGCAGGCCACTTGTAATGTTATCTGCAGCTTCATGCACATGTCATAGGAGTCTACATCATAGTGCCATTATTGCCAAACTTGAGCTGCTCCCACCTGCTGTTGAAAGGTCCTTGTTGAATCAATGGCTTCTGCTAAAAATTATGCTGAACCATGACTATCCTAAATCCTCAAAATGTTCTTATATATTACCAGATAACTGGAAAATAAGCTAGGTTAGGGTATTACTGATTCCTCATCTCAAATAAATGTGAGTTATAATCCCCTAAATCACTGAACCCCCAACACACAAAATATTTCTAGGCCATTCTGACATTATTTTAACTAGTCATCTGCATGCGTATAGGCCCAAAGCCCAGTATCTCATCACCACTGTCCATCCTAAGTGGCTTTTGCTATGATATGGTCTACTTCTCTCCCTCTCTCCCTGTCCTTACAGTGTCTTTATATACCTCTTCTTACTTCTGCAGATGGATTGCAGTCCTGATATCCTTGACTTGTATGACCATTTCCTATATCTTTGAATTCGCAACTGTTTTGGGACATGCTTCCTGTTGCAGAACCTCTAAGAATATTGCTGTATCCAGACTCTGATTCCTTAACTGATCCTGAAGTCTAACCCTCTTAGTGATTCTTACCTATGCCATGTTTCATGTTGCTTTCAAAATATCTGCACTTTATATGAATACCAAACAAATATCTTCTTACATCTTCACTATAATTGTCTGCTTTTTATAGTTTCCATGCACATGCCTTCTGTAATCACATTATATTTATGTAGATTGTATTGGATATTATAAATCTTAACTTATTCTGTAAGTACAAGGATTACTTCTTTAACTAGGCAGGTTATGCTTACCATGTTTACTCTGAAGAAATAAAATAGAAGAAAAAAAAACAGGAGTTGTTCAGAGTTTTAACCTTGGGTTAGTGTCTAACAACTTAAAATGCTAGTTACTGTCTGAATTTCTGCACGAGACCCCTATGTTCTGTTATGATTTTTTCTGATTAAGTTAAATGGTTACTATTCCCTTTTCACTACTGACACAATAAGGTTGATTTCTAGATATATTGCCTCGTATGAAATATTCTATTGTCAAATAAGCATGTGCATCAGCAGTATAAGGTTCAGTTTTATGTGCTATATCAGATTTCGTGAATATGTAAGTCATATTTTAATGTGTTTGTAATAAAGCAGGTGCACATAATCTATGCCAATGTCAAATACAGATTTTGTGAGTAATGCAATATGACAACTGAGCAAACAAACACACTTGTGCACTCGTACACACACACACACACACACACACACACACACACACACACACACACACACACACACATGTATGCACACACATGTGGACAAACATGCACATGGATGTACACATGAACATGCACAAACATGAACATGCAGGTACTCTCATATGCCCACACACACACACACACACACACACACACACACACACACACACACACACACACACACACACACACACACTTGTGGACAAACATGCACATGCATGTACACATGAACATGCACAAACATGAACATGCAGGTACTCTCATATGCCCACAGGCACACAGACACACACACACACACACACACACACACACACACACACACACACACACACACACACACACACACACACACACACACACACACACACACACACACACACAGACACACACATGCAATTTCTGAAAGATAAGGAATAATCCATAAAATAGTTGTGCCTTGGATATCCTAAAGGTAGTGTGGTACAAACAGCAAAGAAAACTGTCTCTACAGTTCACTTAAGATGTACAAGGCTACGTTAAACATATGTATACTTGGGTTCCCTAGCTAATGCTGACAGTGTTAGTTACTAGTGGAGGAGGTGTCTAAATAGGTTGTACTTTGTCTTTGAAAAGGTTGGCCATAATCAGCCAATAGGATATATGCTATTGCTTTCTCATTTGGGAATGGTATCATTTTCAGCTGACAAAGAAGCATTCAGTCTCTAAGATCCGAGCTGATATAAAGGACACTAATAAAGTGTGGTCTTAGGAACTTGCAAGCAGAGGTTACTTGGTAAGAAAATGTTAATTGCACTGTGGGACTACAGCTTCAGACAGTGAATGGTTTGACATCTGAAACTGTAAATCCCTAATGTGGGTTGAATGAATGACAAAATCAGGGCATTTTTAATTTTTTTCTCTCAACTGTCAAAACACACACACGCGCACACACACATAGACACACACACACACACACTCACACACACACACACACACACACACACACACACACACACACACACACACACACACACACACACACACACACACCTTACAAGCTACAAATGCATAGATGCAGTATAGATATAGATATAGATATACAGATAAACACTCTCACACACCCATGCACACATCTCTGATTATATTCAGTGTTCAGATGCAAGTAAAATGACAGGTTTGTCACTGATGTCTCCAGCTGGATAGTTGTCTGTTGGAACTTAACTTGACATATGTTTTATTTGGACAGTGACAGTGTTTTAGTTTATGAAGCAAAGCATATGCCCACTGTGGCATCTCTGCATATGTTACTATGCTCCCAGCTGTCCTACCATGTCAGATCATTTCTGCTCTGCTGCTTTTATTAAATGCAGCATTTGTTCTAGCAGTGAAAGCTGCTTCTATTTGTTGTGCCCAAAGTGCCACCTGTCCCTTCCATGTAATGCATGCTGGCAAGGGCAGCTGTCACTGACACAGCCAGTAATTCTGGCAGTACTGTTCTCACATGTGTTTTTACAGCTGTGATCAGCTGCTCTTATATAGTATGGACGACCAGCCCTAGCTGCACTACCTGGTGTTAGCTAAAGGTAGGCAAAACACATTAAATTTGGACATTTTATCAACACTTCAAGCATGAAATCTTGGAAGCATTGAATGTTGAATAAACGTCTAGTCTTATGGGACAGACTGAAAGAAACTAAAAAGGAGGGGTAATTTTTGGCTTGTTTTGTGAATGAATGTACATGAATGGTAAAGTGATGATTAAATGACAAATGAAGGATGTTTTTAATGACTTCTTATGGCAAGAGGCCAGGTTTGTGTTCTGCAATCATTAGTCCTCAATAGAGTGTCTGTTCTGATGTGATATGAAGGCAAGTAAACCCAAAAAAATTTACTGAGAGACATGAATGACATCAACTGTGTGATGTGCCTGCCAAACTGTTATTCTGTTAAACCTTTATTTTTCTTTCTAGGCAAACCCAGGACTGAATTAATGTATGCATAAGATACATTAGAAATAATATCAAATAAAATCTGAATTTTTGACTTATGTTACAGATGATAGTGTGTTGCTTTTGTCACAGCAGGTATGTACTGAAGTTGGCTGCAGATACTGGAAGGCAGCCATTTGTGCCCAGCCAGTGTACATTTATTTAATTTCAAGAAGTTGTCAGATGCTTAATTTGCAACAAAAGTTTTATTTATTTTTTTTTAGTAAATGTTTGCCCTCCTTTGCATGCCCTCCAGCTGAACATCTAGGTCAGTTCCCATTGCTCCTTTTAATGTAGTGTCTAAGATATTACTCCTCTGGGTCTGGAGCTACTCCATTGATGGGTTGAGGAGAGGAGCTAGATCAGAGTAGAAGAGCGAGCAGCATCATATATGCTGTCCTGAACACTGGTGGATAGTTTTATATGCCTTACAGGGCAGAGCTGCTGGCAGCAATGCATGAATTACTGAAGGCAGTATTCATTAGTTTCATCCTCTCTTCCATGCTGAATTCTTTAAAAGGAACATGCCACTTATGGTACTAGTCCCATCACTGGTTACATGTCAAACTGCAGGAGGAATCCCCACCCTCCCTCCTGATGTGGCAAAATCTCCTGGGGTGGTGAGACAGCAGAAAGCCACTTCATCCCACCCCCCACATGGCTCCTTCATCTCCCAAGCCAATAATTAAACCTAGATTGTCAGGGTTGTAGCCAAGTCTTTGTTACTCTATGCCACATAGATGGGGTGTTTGGAAGGCTTTGATGGTGAAAAATCTTTGAGCTGATGTCTGTGTTTTATGTTTCAATGTTGTGTGCAATAGATCAGAATATTGTCCCAGCAAAGAAGTCTGCTGTTTTTTTTTTAATGGACTGTAGAAGGATGCGGCAAGAGTTTTTTATTTATCTAAAATTGTTTAGCTGGTCCCATTGAGGCAGTGATCTTTTTATAGGATGTGCCAAGATGAAAGCAACAGAAACACATACAGTTAATGTGGAACATCAAGATGCATAAGAAACAATAAAGCAATAAAAGAAGGAAATATGTGCACTGTGTATACACATATGGTGATAAATAGGATTGCCACAAGTGATGTCCTTCATAGAACACAATATCGCAGATAATTATAAGTAAGTATAAAGCAGACACGGCAGTTCATTAAAGTTTTTAGCATGAGCTGAATGGCTCATGCTAGAAAGGCCCTTCCCAGCTCAAATGCGCCCATTTGCAATTCAAAAACATGCTTTCTGCAATGCAGTAAGATCTCATTATTAGCTAATTTGCATGTTTCCTGAATCAGAGATTCTACCATTATGTGCAGATGGTAGTAACCTCCTGCTCATGTAGACAGTGGCTTCCCCCACAGTTAATCTCACAGGCACACACACACACACACACACACACACACACACACACACACACACACACACACACACACACACACACACAAACACACACACATACATGCACACACATACAAACATTAACACACGCACTCAACATAGTCCCTGTACCTGTCCCTACTCTATCTACCCTTCTGTATTTCTCCCCACCCTTGTAATACTTTAGTGCCATTATATGGTATGTATGTATGTATTAGACTCTGGTGGTCTACAGTATCACCACCCTCATCCCCATTACAATGCAGGTGCTCATATGGCATTTTAGACAATCATCCACAGTGTCTAGTGTACTCTCCCAGCCTCTGGCTCCCCTTATTATGTCAATGCCAGAACAGCAGTACCTCCTTGGTGTCCAATAGTTCCCCCACCACCCGATCCCCATCCTGCGATTGGTGCCACTATGTAATTTCAGTGTCTGGTGGTTCCCCCAATCTCCTTTATGCTGTTTTGTATCTTAGGACACTTTATGGTATTTTCCCCTGGTATTCAGTGTATCTCCCCACCACCTGGTCCCCATGGTAACATTGGTTCTGTTACAACACCGTCGACTGTGTATCTCCACCCCCAATCCCCATAGTAACGTTGGTGCCGGTACAGCATTTTAAACATTAATTCCTGGTGTCAAGTGATTCCCCCTGATCCCTGTTGTGATGTTGGTGATATTATGAAACTTTTAAAGTAAGTCTTTATGTCTAGTGGTTCACCCCACCACATTCATGTTTATTGGTTGAGCATGGCCTTTTGGACATGTTCACTACTGCAACATGGCAGAGACTGCCAAGCTGATCTACATGTCTGAGCTCTTTCCTGAATCACATGGCCATGTAGAGATGCCTTGCTGGGGTTGTTTCTGGGGAGAGAGAGCACATGTATAATTAGCATATGCCTTTCCCCTGGGAATGCCTCATTAGTATTCAGCATGGTTGCAGAGCCAGCCGTTTGCAGTGCTGCACCTCTTCATGTTGGATGACTGTGCAGCACCATGTAAGGATACTTACTAACAGCAAAAAGGTACCACAAGATCTATATACCTGTGTGCACACTGCAGTACCTTCATAGATCATCATTGACAACAACCCTCTTTTTCCCATTTTTTTCTACATGGTGTTGGTGTGTTGTGTCAACTGTCACCATCTCTCTTGATTCAGTGTCACTCTCCTACCTTCTTCATAGGTTCACAGCTAATTACTAGCCTAGCAGCCCCATGGGCCATTTTAAGCCTAGTCAATTTCCCTTCCAAAGATGAGAATGAAATCCTGTACCTTCTGTCTGTGAGGCAAACACCTTAACTATTATACCATCTCTCAACCCCAATAATAATAACACTCATTTGTGAATCATACAGGCACACTGAGCACAGTCCCTTTTCAGGGGTAACTCAGAAATAATGTCTGTGTAAGTGATTTGCTTAAGGTCATTCAGTAGGCAAATGAGGGTTAAGAGAATCAAATCCTGTACCATAGGAAGTACAGCTCACAGCCTTAATTTCTTTGCCAACTGACATACGTCAGTCATGTCTGACTGTTGCATATCTTCTCTCACACAATCCATCCCTTTGCTGGATGCCCTTGTCTCATCTTGCCTTCTTCTTGAATGGAAGAGCACTGCAAGATACAGGCTATTAAAATGTTTATTGATTTCCTAATATTATACATAGGTCAAGCCCATTGGCATAAACCAGAGGAGGTAATATGAAAAATGCTTACAAAAGAAATAAGAATTTTTGTAGGTTGAGTAAAAGGGAGCGGTAACTTTATAATAAAGCACTTTTACCTAGATGAAAAGGGAGGGCTAGGTATGCCTGACTGGAAAGCATACTATAAGGCAACTCAAATGAGGATTTTTTTAATGTAATGCTGTGCAAAATTAACAAGCTAAATGGAAAGAGATGTCATGGAAGTGGAGAGCAACAGAAAGTAGCACTCCCTTAAATTATGGAAGATGGTAGCGGGTCCAAGAGGGAAAAACAGATTTGGGGATTATATAAGACAAGGTTTGGGAAAAATATGTGCAGGGCAACAGATCAAGCCCTGGCTTTGGTGTATATTACCTATTGGCTATAAGCTTACAGGACAAAAACTAGAGAGCCCAAATTGGCATCAGCGATATGAAGAAATTGGGAACAAGTAATGACAAGGCAAGGGACGAAAGCATGGCAGGAATTAAAAGAAGAATATCAACTGAAGGATGTGGACTTTATAAACTTTGTGGGATGTGTCGCAGAATGGAGTGAGCTCCAAACTAATAAAATAGATGGTAGCAGTAAACCAGGCATAAAAGAATTCATACAGGAAGCAAGGAAGGAATTAGCAAGCATGGACAAGGTTTTAATGAAAACCTGTAAGGTGATACTTTAATTAAAGAATCAAATACATTCAAAGGTAAAATAAAAACTGCTCTGAGAAATTAAGTCAGCCCCTGACTGATTTAGACTGGGAAAAGATAGCTTCAGCACCTAGATAGGACAAGATTTAGGATTTGTACCTGGAAATGTTTGAACAGATACTTTTATATACCTGACAGACTACCTAGGGTGTACCCTCAAACTACAGGATTCTGTTGGAGGTGTGTAGGCGTGATCAGAGGCACACAGCAACATTTTTTCTGGGAGTTTGAAGAGTGGGTTCAGTTCAGGAGAGGGACTTAGAAAACTTGGTAGCTAGAATATTGGGAAAGAAGGGTGTCTTTATAGGTTCATAGGTTCATAGGAGGTTACGAGGCTAACGGCCCTAGAGTCCTTACATGTCTAGCTATATTTATCCCTAGTTGCTTCAGTTGTCAGTCATTAGGTGAGTCAAGTTTGCAGAGGTAAGCGCAAATGGTAGATTATACTGGCTTCCTCTGTCCATGAGTAATATAGGTGGCACTCCAGGACTGAATTTGTGGACACCCATCCATTGATTTAGGTTGCCTTTGAAGAGGGTCAGGGAGGGGCTCTGTTTCACATGTATTGGAAACTTGTTCCAGAGAAGTGGCAGTCTCTGGGAGATGTAGCTATCTCTCCAGCATGACCTGTTCATGTAAGAGGCTAGGTTAAGCTATTTCTTTTTAGCAGGTCATAGGAAGTGAAACTATAGTATACAAAAGCATTGCTGTCCCTTAGAGTAATTGTTACAAAGAAGGTGATAACCAAGAAGACAAAACAATCAAAATTAATGGGGTATTGGATATGATGAGAGAGGTTACAGATATGCAGCTAAAACTTAAAGATGCAGAAGGGAACAAATATATGATTAGGAAATGGGAGTTAAGGAATGAATAGATATTTTTACGAAAGAAAACAAGAAGATCCACTCCCTCTAAGCTCTCTTCACCTTGGAGAATGTGGATATCCATGCAGTTACTGAGATCTGGTACCCCAACAGTGCAAAGCTACAGTGCCTTCCAGCCATTTAGACCAGCAACTGCACAGATAAAGGTGGAGGTGCCTCAATCTACATCATTAACAAGCACACCTCTAGGTTGGTTAAACAGGATGATTCACCAGAGTTCCTCAAAATCCAGATTACTGTAGACAAAGTCACATACCATATTCTACCAAGCTATAGGTCACATTCCATGTCCCATGAAAGCCATAGCTTGTACTTAGACCTATTAGACACATTCACCATTCAAGCAAATACCATACTCATAGCTGACATTAATTATTCCTCTATAAACTGGGAATCCTTCATGACTCTAGATTTACAGACACAGAGATTCCTAGACTTTGTAAACACAAACATCCTGGACCAGTTAGTGCATACCCCTACTAGAGGTACAAACATATCAGATTATCAGATTAGGTACTAACAAATATGGGAGAACACCCCCCTCCTTTCACCCCAATGTCATGTCTTCTCTTTTAAGGTCAGACCACAAAGCAGCCTCCATCAAAATAAGAATCAATTCTGTAACCCCAGCAAACCCTGTAACAGTTAGAAACTAGGTGAGAACCACGTACACTAACGCACCAAGCCAATAGGTTCATAGGTTCATAGGTTCATACTAGGCTATCTGCCCGAGGGCATTTACAAGCCAAGCCCTTGATGGATCTCAATGGAGCTCAGACCCTGAGATATAAAAGATAATAACGATACACACCAACAGATACAGGGTCAAATGGCAGGAAGACTCCAAAATCCAAAAAATGTCCAAAGCATAAAATCCTTCAAGGCAACTGTAGATATTGCTCAGTAAAACACAGTAAATAATACGAAACAGATCTGATTTATTGAACAAACGTTAGCGCTTTCACCCAAAAGGCTTCATCAGACGTACAAATACATTGGATTACACAGTGATTTAAATAGTAATAGAACCAATCCTATTGGATAGCACCACAACGTAATAAATACTTAAAAAACTTGTTACGTGTTGCATTTAATACAATATCTAAAAACATATCATAAAACTATATAATGTAATAAATATATGCATTAAAATACACAATCTAAGACCAGTGCGTAGGTATGAATATATGCACTGTTCTAATATATATATATATTTAAAACAAAAATATGCGCATGAAAAAACATTAATATATATATATACAATCTGAAACTAATTGCATGAAAATAGATGTCTGCGCTAAACAGAAGTGTAAAAATTGTGTGTATGAAGAGAACCATATAAGATCTACTCTATTGAATCTATTAGAACTACTATCAACATTATATCAGTAGTCTGCAAGATGTAAATGAATATATATGAAAGCAGGGAAGATGAGGAATGAACAAATTATACAACATTACATCAGCAAACTGTTTGAGATGATAATATAAAATATATATGCATATCTAGGGGAATAACAAATGTATGATACATAAAGGAAACATTACCTAAGACTTACTTCATACACATGTGGTCGAATAATTAATACCAACTCTAAGAACTGACATCATTGGAAATACACCTAATATGGCATAACATACCTATGGGTGTCTTATAGTGTAGAATGTGTGTTATGTCGTATCTTAGGCCTAAAACATCTCCTTTTTCTCAGGATAGGTCTTATATTAACTCTCTCATTGAGGCCAGGTGGTCGATCAGCCTTACACCTTATTATCCACCTCATCTCACATTCTAGAGTATAATTGATCAAATCACCTCCTCTATTACTCTCGAACACTTCTTGTATCACTGAAAACAAAAAAGTGTGATGGGGTCCTGAGTGTTTAACATGCTTAGCCAATGCATTAGTGTCAGAACCAATTCTGATGTGATACAAATGCTCCCTTATCCTCTCTTTAAGGGTCCTATTGGTTTTACCTATGTAATATGATGTACAGGCTTGACATTTAGCTAGGTATATAACATTCTTACTCATACAGTTGGTCCCTGTGTTGAATTTATATACAAAATTGTTGTTGGGATTAATAAAGGTGGTACTAGTGTCAATCGCCACACATTGATTACATCTACCACAAGGTATGGTGTTGTAATCAAAATCACAACATTTAACCCTTTCACCAAAGATCTTTCTATAACATAACATGTTCCTAAGGTTTGATTTGTTCTTATATACAATCTTGGGTTCAGGGCCCACCAATTCACTTAAATCTTGGTCAAGTCTAAGTACCTGCCAATACTTGGTCAAGGAATTTCTAATATACATAGCATCCTTAGTATAAAATATAGGAGCTCTCAACACCTCTGTAACATCAGTAAAAGCAATATTTCCTATGTCAAAACCATCAGAAAAATATGGTTTAGCTGTGGTGGACTTGAGGATATTAACATCCCGTAACATACGATCAAACGCTTCACTAGTATATCCTCTCTCACAAAACATACTCCTTAGCTTGACTATCTCCTCTTGATAACCATCATTGCTAGGATTTAGTCTGGAGGCTCTCATTAACTGTCCTTTCAGGACGTTGTCAAAAACATATTTGGGATGCATACTCTGACGATGCAAAAAGGTGTTCTTCTAACAAAGCTTCCTATGTATGCACGTATTCAGCAACCCACTAGTGAGTCTATTCATGCATACACCTAAAATATTAATAGATTCTTTGGAATAACTTAATGTAAACTTCAGAAAATTTGTAGAATTATTAATCCCTTCAACAAATGACAACAGACAATCAATGTCTCCAAACCAAATAAAAAAGAGGTCATCCACAAACCTCTTATAGAAACCCACTTTGTCTTTATAGTCACTAGACTGAAAGAGGAATTCCTCCTCCCAATATGACATCACTATATTGGCGTAGCTATTGGCACATGGTGTGCCCATAGCTATGCCATCTTTTTGTATAAACATAGATTCACCAAATATAAAAACATTATTGTGCAAAATGGTCTCCATAAATAGACAAAGCATATCTATTTTATCATCAGAGTATGTAGAATGGCTATGTAAGAAACGTTGCATATACATGACACCCACATCATTGGGAATCACAGTAAAAAGACTCACCACATCAAGGGTAACTAATAAGTATTCACAAGAATCACTCAACTGTTTCAAATACATGTATAATTCTAATAAAAATTGTTTGCTGTCCCTTAAAATGTGTGGGACCGCTTCTACCAAGGGCCGTACAAAGTGTTCTATATAAACTGACATTGGTTCTGTAAGCCATCCCTGACCTGCGACTATAGGTCTCATGGGTGGTTTAATGAGTGATTTATGCACCTTGGGAAGGCCTTGTATTATAGGTATTCTGGGGTTCTTAACCTTCAAGTAATTATAAAGATCATTAGATATCAATCCAGATAACAACAAATCATCTAACATGTAGTATACACTAAAAACCATTTCAGTAATCTTGGTCATATTAACTTGTTGATAAAAAACGTCCTCATTCAAAAGTTCATGCATTATATCAATATACACAGCGGTATCCATCACTACTATAGGTCCACCCTTATCGGCTTGCCTAATAGCTATAGTAGTGTCTGCCATCAGTATATTCAAAGCTTGTCTTTGTCTAAAACTCAAATTAGGTGTATATTTGGGTCTAATACCTCTCTCATAATATGAGTAGATGTCATTCTCTACTAGTCTAGAAAATACATCCAACAAGGGGTGTAACTGAGGTACATATAAGCTGCTGGGGCGAAATTCCCCATCAGTGCGAACTGCAGTATCCTTGCCAAAATCTAACTTCAGCTGTACATTCCTTACAAATGTCTTGACATCTAAAATAGAATCAACCAAGTCTCCATTGCTAGTAGGAATAAAGTAACCTAGCTCAAGGTGACCGTTTTGTTACAGGACCTAAACTGGGACACTTGAGGGCTAGCCCAGGAAGCCAGGACTGCAGGGAGTCTATATTAGAACATCGAAGTTTCAGAACTTTGAATGTTCTAATATCGAACCTAATTCAGCGAATGCTGACAACATCGAACATTCAGAACAGGGAATTTTTTCCTAGGGAAAAAATTTGCTGTTCCGAAACACATACACACAACACAAGCCCACCAAACAAAAAGCAATCCATACACATACACCTAAAATCTTACATCTAACCCTACACTAAACTGTACATACACCACTAACTATCCACTTACCTTAACCCAAACCCTAACCCTAAGGTCCGTCACTCACCTCACCCACGCCCTAACCCTAACTCACCTACCCTGCCCTAACCCTCACGTCCACACAATCCCACACTTACCTGACCTGCGCCCTAACCCTAACTCACCTAACCCGCCCTAACCCTCACATCCACAGAATCGCGCACTTACTGAACCCGACCCATAACGTTCCACTACAGCTCTGAAAATAGCAAAGCGACAGAAACGTACAACCTAATTCTTTCCCTGGTAAAAAATTTGGTTTTCTGCAGCTTCGCTATTTTCAGCGTTCGCTGAATAGGGTTTGATATTAGAACATTCGAAGTTCTGAAACTTCGATGTTCTAATATAGACCCGTCTGCAGTCCCATTCTCCCAGCCTCCATGGGAGTGGAAATAGGGCAGCCATATCATCTCACACCGGGGCAGCCAAGTTGGCCTCCTGTCCTTCACCAGGCACTGTGGGGATGCCACTCTATGAATATGTAATAGATATAGTGTGAGTGTAGTCTACAAGGTGTTGTTTTCATTAACATTATATGTTCTTGTAGTGTTCTAAAGATCATCAAGTGATATATCTACAGACGTGCTTGGCACACTACTGACACATGAAGCAATGCATGGAATAAAGTAACATTAGGCACAGCATATGCTGTGTTGTGTATAGTATATACATTGTCTTGCACAAAGACATCTGAAATTAGGATGTGGGCTTCTACATCATCACTTGTAATGCCAATAACATCCCCTGTGACTGTATGAAGCAACAAGTAACCCTTTATAGAGGAGTTTTTCTCAATATGTTGTTTACATGTATCAACACAGAACACATTCACAGAGATTCAATTAAACATGACTGTTACATAGATCACATGTGCTGATTATGAACAATTGTTCTGAGTTCATCTTACTGAGGTGTTCAGCATCATCTAAATAACCATGTAAAACACTGCATGTGTACCACATTGCAGTTTCCAAATGGCAAGCAAATAAAACAGCGAGGATGTGTTTTGACCTCCATGAAATTTATATGAAATGTAAACTCTCTAGAAAAAATATCTAGCAGATAAATATACATTTTTTTTCATTGACAAACTTTGGGCCTTTTTGGGGAGGGTGCTGTACCTCCCACCAACTTCTCATGTGGGATGTTTTGCCTTCCACACCTTCCTTACAGTATATAACCAGCTCTAAGGTTACACCAACAAGGGCAGAATAAGTAAATCACATTTCAAAACATTTCAATGAGATTAATTTTTTGATGAAATGAATGACTTTCTATTCAGGACGTGTACATTTTCAAAACTAATCTTCACTCTGTACAAATTGTGTTTTTGCATTTTATACCAGAATAATTATTGTAAACATATTCAGGGACATTTTAAATAAAGGAAATCATTTGCCTTTAATCCTTGAACATTCCTTATATCTTTCTAGTTTCTTCAAAGTTTTTCTATATGTAGAAAAATTTAACAGTACTGTTTGCACTGGACATCTGATCTTCCTTTTGAGACAGAGCTACAGTTCTACTTGGAGATGACTTGTGAAGTCTCTGGGCTTCTCTAGATTATTATAGTTCTCTCAGCCTCTTTAACAAAACTGTAACAACATCTTTAAATTCTGATGCATTTACCGTGTACAAATGTCTGTGGTTCCTCATAAACAGCTTCCTATCATCCCCATGAACAACAAAGGATCCTGGTTTGGCTACTTTACTGACCAAACAGCTTAAGGCTCAGACATTTTCCCTGGCATTTGCATTCTGACTTTGACTCCAACCTATAAATTGGGTGGCATTCTCTAGCGTCTGTTGTTGCATTACTGTCTTTGATGAATGTTTTATGTCATTTCCTTTACCTTACATTGCTTTTCTTCTATCAGTAAAGAAGTGAAAGTAGGTAATCTGCTTTTCAACTCTGCTCATTAAAAAATGAGTCACTGAGAGAGTGAATCCCTTCAAAAGGGTATTCCTATATTTCAAGATGACACTCCTCATAGCTTTTTCTACTGCTCATTCTCTTGAGATTCTTCAATGTTTGGATAGTCTGGTCCACTTGCCTCATTCATCACAACTAAATGAACTAAATAAATGTTTGAATTTCCACTTGTGTAGAAATATTCTGAATTTACAACTTTTGTATTGTGGACAACTTAGGTTCATAGATTCATAGGTAGATACTAGGCTATCTGCCCTAGGGCATTTATAAGCCAGAGTGTATTTGGCTTCCGCCTCCCTATTAGATTAGCCTACTGTGCCTCTGTAAAGTAGGTCACAGAAGGTACCCTTTTAAGATTAGTTTACTATGCCTCTGTCTAGCAGGGACACAGGAGAGATCCCAGGGGTGAATTTGCGATTTCCCATCCACGTGTCCAAATTTCACTTGAAGAGGGTCAGCGAGGGGCTATTTCTAACATGAATTGGGATTCTATTCCAGAGTGAGGGGAGCCTCTGGGAAATGAATCTGTCCCTCCAGCATGTCCTATTTATTTTTGTGCTGAGGTTTAGGTCCCTGGAGCATGTAGCTCTAAGGGACTTAGATTTTATGAGGTGGAGCATGTCCATTAATTCTGGGTTTGACATGGCTTTGTACGTCAGGCATAGATCGCCTCTGAGTAGGCGGTAAGCAACTGAGTAGAGCTGGAGTTTCTTTAGTCGAGCTGCATAGGATATCTTTTTGTAGCCCATGATCCTCTTGGTGAGGTACTTTTGGGGTCTCTCCAGTTGCTGCAGGTGTCGGGTAAGGTACATCCCAAAAGGGGCATTGTATTCAATTATGGGTCTGATGAGTGACGAGTAGAGGGGCACAATGACCTCTCTTGATCTAGATGCAAACCCTTTTGTGATAAGGTGGGCTATATAGAAGGTCTTTCTAACCACTTTGGCAACGTGATTATCAAAGGAGAGATTACTATCTACGTTGGTCCTCAAATCTCTAATTACTTCTTCCGTACTTAATGGATTGCCACCTATGTGGTAATTTGTGGGAACCTTGTTTTTCCCAAAGGGGATGACTATGCAGTTTTTAGCATTTAGCTTGAGGCTGTGGTTTTGGCACCAAGCATCCGTCTCTGTGAGACCCTTTTGGAGGATGCTTGTGTCAGCTGGAGATTCGATTATGGCCCCCAGTTTGCAGTTATCTGTGAACTTTGTCAGCCATAATCCCCCCGCGTTAGCCTGTACCTCAGAGAAGTATATACCGAACAAGAGAGGTCCCAGAATTGAGCCCTGTGGGATGCCACTTGTAACTGGTTTGGATTCGGACATGGCACCTGCGATTCTGACCATGTGGATTCTATCTCTGAGCCAGTTTGCAACCCATCTTGTGATATAGGGGTTGATATTTAAGCTGGTAAGCTTATTTATGATGCCCAAGTGGGGTATTGTGTCGAAGGCTTTTGCGAGGTCCAGGTAGGCTGTGTGGACTACCTTGCCCTCATCTATGGCTTTGGTAACTGTTTCAAAGAAATCAACTAGGTTTAAGAGGCAAGATCTGCCCTTAACAAAGCTGAATTGGGTAGGGTCCAGTGTCTGGAGGCTCCCAATGTCTTTGTTTATGAGTTCCATGATAATATGCTCCATAGCTTTACAGACCAGACTAGTCAGGCTTATGGGGCGATAGTTTCCGGGGTCCGTTGTGGCGCCACCTTTGTGGAGTGGGACCACTGTAGCTGTACGCCATTCTTTGGGTACATATCCTGTAGTAAGGCTAAGTTTGAACAGTGACTTAATGTGAGGGTTCAGTTCTTCTTGGAGCTCGTGTAAGACACAGCCTGGGACACCGTCCGGTCCCATAGATGCTGTGTTTTTTGCTTTGGAGAGGGCAGCTTTCACCTGTGCATCTGTGATGTCAGGGAGGTTACATTCAGTTGGGATAGGCATTTGCTCTTTTGGGGGGGAGAAGTTTGTGCTGAATCTGTCTGCCAGGATGTTGGCTATGTCTGTAGGTTCAGTATATTTTGTACCGTTATGCAACAATTCAGAGCATATCTGGGAGTTTCCACCCATGTTTCTGACATAACTAAAGAAGGTCTTGTGATTATCTTTAGTGTCTAGGGCAATTTTTCTTTTGAAACTGGCCTTTGATGATTTTATGAGGGATCGAAGTTTCTTGCTAATACTGATCAGAGATGCCTTCCCTTTTTGGGATTTTGCTGTGTCATGTAATAACTTCCTCCTTCTGCTGTATAGATTATTTATGGCCTGGGTCCACCAGACTGGTCTCATATTTTTGGAGGGGTGAGTCTTGGTTTTATTTGGGATAGCACGATCCATGCATTCTTGCAGGTGCTCATAGAATGCATTTGTAAAGGATTCTGCGGATTGGGCTGTATTATCCTCTGGCCCAGGGGCTTTGAAGGATTCCACCTCAGTCCTGAGAAGTGCAAAGTTGGCTTTGGAGAAATTCTTTACAGTGATTTCCTTGGCTGGGGGTGGGGACAGGATATGGATGTCCAGGGAAATTTGTTTATGGACTGATCTTACCATTGAGGGGTTTACCTCTGGTGTGGAACATGGAGTCCTCATGTTGGTGATGACCAGGTCCAATATGTTGTTCCCTCTTGTGGGAGTGGTGACCAGTTGTTCCATTGCGTTAGAGTTTATAAATTCAAGGAACCGTTGGGTGAGGGTGTTTGGGCTTGAGTAGTTTTCCCAGTCAATGTTTGGGTAGTTGAAGTCACCCAATAACATACTGTTTGGAGAGACCCTCATATTCTCCAGTGTTCTCAGGAATGCCAAGCGGGGTTCCTTGTAATAGGAAGGGTGTTCTGTAGCAGGCTACAAACTGAAAGGCAGTTTTGCCCGCTGTTAGTTGCACATGGATGGTTTCTGATGCTTCGTGCAGTGCCACTAACCTGGAGGTGTAGGTATCTTTGATGAATATAGATACTCCCCCTGCTTTTGTGCTTCGGTCCGAGTTTTAGGGCTGAAACGCATGGTATGAGTTATAACCTGGTAGTGCTGGGGTGCTCTCAGGAGCCTTGAACCAGGTTTCTGTTACTGCACAGACATCGATTTTCTCCATACTGAGGAGAGTCTCGAGGGCATGCATCTTAAGGTTTAGACTTCTGGCATTGAGTAGCATTACCTTTAGTTTTTTTATCTTTGGGTTGTCTATGGAGGTAGGTTTGTCCTTTGAGCCTTGCCTAAAAAAGGCACTATGGGGGTGGCAAGAGCCTTGGCCAGTATACAAAAGCCTAAGGGTGACAGGTGCAAGCCGTCCCTAGCGAAGCAACGTGGCTTGTCGAGCATGTCATCCCAGGCCGACAGACACTGGATACCATTTGAATGACACCAATACTTTAGCCAATTGGTGAAACTGATCATTTTGTCTTTATACTGTGGCATCATTCTTGGTGAGGGCAAGATGCTACTCAAGGTCAGGGACATACCAGCCTGGGCTACATGGTCAGAGAGCTCCTCTATGTCTCTTTTCATGTAGTCCAGGGAGGCATGTCTCAGGTCATTCACACCAGCATGGACAATGACGGAGTCATACTTGTACTTGCTTTGGAGTGACCTGAGTGCTTGCATTATGTGGCAGATCCTGGCACCCAACAGGCAGTTTACAGTGACCTTCTCCTTGTTCACTCTGGTGAGTGGGACGTCAGTGTGCTGGACAACAGAGTCCCCTATAACAAGTGTATTTGGTGTGTTGTTTGGCCTTATGGGCTGTGACTGTGAGGCACACTGATTTTGTGAGATATGTGATTTGTGGGTATTGTTGAGGGGTGGCTGTTGCTTGGATATCTGCTTAGGAGGCCTTTGCTGTTTAGGCAGATTTCTATTTAGAGCCTCCGAGCATGTTTTTGTGTGTTTATGTGTTGGGTATGCAGATGCAATAGGTCTGTGTGAGACTGGATTTGTGGTGTGGGTGGTTACCTTTTCCTCCTGACTGACTCTGCCAGTCTTGGGTTGAGAGAGCTCTGCCTCCAGTTTGGCTGTGTAACTGCATCTCTCACATGTATTAGAGTTTGTTGGAAGGAGGAGAGGGCTGTCTGTGTACATAAGGCAATTGTAACATTGCCTCAAAATTCCCAGATTCACCAGCTGGACTGGAGAGTAACCTTGAAACTGACCCTTGGACATACCAGATTAGTATAGGGAACTGTTTTTTTACTGATCAGATTAGGGAAGGGAACTGATTTTTCACTTGATCAGGAAGGACCAATCGAGAGTCTAATACTTATGAGAAGTCAAGGAGGGTGTAGTGCTTTAGTTAGTTAGTGTTTCCTTATAAGAGCTGAGCAAGTGCAGGACTTTAGAAAGAGAATAGAGTGATTACTTTGAGAGTTTGAACAGTTCTAAGGGAAAAAGTGAAGAGCAGACTTTGTGAAGCCTGGAATAGTTTAAACCTGTTTAGGCGGCGCTGCCCGACGCTGCTCAGTGCGCAAAACCGCGCAAAAAGAGAGTTGTAGGGTTTTAAGAAAATGAGATCAAGGAGTTTAGAATTGACCCAAAATGGCCAATAAAACTACAGCTTCTAGGTAGTAACCACTCCTCCAGGGACCGGCAGGCTGTTCAGTGTTAACCACTCCCACTGGTGAACACACAGACTTCCCTTTAGCCCAAGCAAGCACTGGCCTTCTAGAAACTTCCAAACAGTTCAGAACAGCAAATCTGTAACTGAACTTTCTTAACTTTCAGAAAGTGGGAAAAAAGCAAGATTTTTTTTTTCTTCTTCTCTTTTTTCAGATTTGACAATATCAGGAATCCCCTATCCTGAGAGTATAGTGGTTAATGCACACTTCGTTTTGCTGTCTGTCAATTCGATTACTTCAAAGAAATAGCTATTGCTGTAAGTGTTCTTAGATGCATTATAGTGGAGCTTTTCTCCCTGGGCCTCTGCTGAAAACAGACTTCTTGCCAAGTCGCATTTTCTCAGTAAACAAATGTAAAAACAAATAAGTAAATAAATTGGAATAATCATCTACACATACAAGGTAATGGTTTATTTGAAATAAAACAAATTTATGTCCAAAGTGTTCCATGGATGATTTGGCACTAAGTGTACTGTCATTTCTTCCTTTGTGTTATTGTAGTATGAACTGAGGAGAGCACATCTGTGCACTGCTTCTTCAATTTGAGTTGACTTTTTTGCACTTTATAGTTCCCAGTTATGATTCATATAGCCTCTTAAACATTTTTCAGACATTTATAAAATAATAAAACTCAAAAAAAGAAGTAATGAGGAGAAAGTAAAATATATTCCACCAAATTGTAAAGGTAAAATCTTCTGTCCTTGTTGCAGAAGTAGAAAAAACGGCTTTACACGCTTCATTGTTTTATTACCTCCACCTGACACTTAAATCAGTACAGAGATCCCTCTCCACCAAACTTTGTCAAAAAATTCCGTGTTGTGCGTCAGCGTTATTATAAAATAATATTTTGTCAGCACTGAACATTAAGCCTTAGGTACTACTTATTTTTTTTAAAACAAAATACGACTTAAATTCCTTCCTTCTTTTTTCGGCTTTTTCCCAGTTAGGGGTCGCCACAGCGGATCGCCTGTCCGCTCATGATAGGCAGTGGAGTTTTTACAGTGTCGAGTTGCCAGCCCGGCACCGAACCTTCCACAGAAGGCACACACACACACACACACACACACACACACACACACACACACACACACACACACACACACACACACACACACACACACACACACACTCACACCTAGGGCCAATTTAGAGTATCCAATCCACCTACTGCATGTCTTTGGGATGTGGGAGGAAACCAGAGCACCAGGAGGAAACCCACGCGACCACAGGGAGGACATGCAGACTTTGTACAGAAGGCACCCCAGCCGAGGATTGAACTGGAGAACCTCTTGCTTTCTGATGATTTTTCCTCAGGCCAGCTTTGCACAATGTGTGCTGTATTATTATTATTTTTTATTTATTTATTTATGTAATGTGTCTAGTTAGCGGTACTTTACCAAGCACAAATGTGAACATAAACTTTATTGTGATACCTTTCAATAGCTACATTTCTAAGTTTCATTACATTTCAAGAATTCTTTATTTTTTTCTTCTGTGATAGGCAACTGTGATTACCCAAAGAACCCGTAGTTCTTCTAACAACTCTTTATGTTTATCGGTCAGATGTTCTCTATAGTGTTGTCTAATTCATTAGCTAATTATAATTATAATTAATTAACTAATTAGAAAATGCTGTAATTCTAATTCTAATTAATTAAAATAAATAACAATCTAATTCTAATTCTAATTAATTAAGTGTTTTGAACTAATTATAAAGTGTCTTAATTATAAGCTTAATTAGATATATTTTACAATCAAAATAAAATTGCAGAATAAGTTTCTGTTATGTATTTACCAGTGATTGAAATGTAGTAATTTAACAGTGTATTAACTTAGCATCTGATGACAGCAGCAAGTTTCAGTTCTGAATCGCACTTTACCTACTTTACCACACTGCACTGCGCATAATTTCCATCTTCCAGTTCCTTATTGTTTAGTTTGATTGTAAACATGGCAGACTTTGTTCAAGAAGTACCAGATAATGTTACAACTTTTTTCTCCGATTTTAAACTAAATGTTATAAACAATAATAAAACGCAAATTTCTGGAGTGTGTAAGGCCTGCAAGAAAAGAATTACCAGCAACTTGAAGCCAACAAGGGTGACTTCTAATTTTGTAAGTCACTCAAAGCTGTGTAATCCTGGCAAATACAGCACTTATGAGACAGAAAGAAACATGAAAAGGAAGAAACCAAAACAGGATCTGGATGGTATTTGTTCTCTGACTAAATATTTTCATCCATCGTCACAAAACATTTCGAGCAACAGAGTCGATGACACTGTCATCAAATTTGTCATGCTAGATATGATTCCTTTGAGTCTGGTTGAAAAAGAATGATTTTGTTTTCTAATGAGTGTTGTATAACTGTCATATCATACTCCAACCAGAGCAAACCTTACCATGCAAGTTCACAATCAGTGCAGACAGGTGCTAAAAAGAATTGAGGAGATGACGAACGACTCTCAGTATTGCTGTGCCCAAGCTGATATATGGTCCAGTTGGCGTATGCATGGTTACTTCAGAGTAAGCCTGTCATTCATACACAACCAAAGATGGAAACCTGACTGGTGAGCATGAAGAGGTTTACAGGCTCACATATGGCAGAGAATATTTCCTCAATTTATAAACCTTTTATGAAAAAAATTCACAAGTCGGGTGACAGCTGTCGGAATATTCACAGATAATGCCACCAACATGTTGATGGCATTCCCAAAACCTGTTGATGTGATACATGCAGATGAAAAGAAGGAAGGTGATAAAGATGAGGCAGGAGAAGAAATGGAACATGCTCCAGTTGATTAGGGACAACTTGAAGAATAGGGTAGCAGTCCAATACTTGTGGACTACGCATGCATGGCACACACACTTTGCAGTTGGTAGTTCACTCCAGAATTGCGGAAGCCTCACTAAAGTTAAATAATATCCTGACCAAATGTGATCATTTGTGTCAACTCTTCATAAGACATGCTGAGCTTTGGAGTTGTTGGAGGCAGAAGCATTGATTCAAATTCCATCCTTGAACAGTACACGATGGAACAGTAAACTGTCAATGATTTTGGCAATTGTTAAGATCGAATCACAATATGAAGGAACCCTTCAGTGAGTTTGCAATATTCTTCCATCCAGAATTACTTTCACACCAAATGAATTTGCTGTACTAGAGTCCTTTTGAAGTGCCTGCTGTTCGCCTGCAAACTGAAGTTGTTGTGATGAGTAGTCAGATTCTACAGACAACAGTTGGCCTGAAGAAAGACATAGAGAAGACTGAACTACAGCATTGTGCATCAGTCAGATTTGGTCTCTTGGCATCAATGAGCAGCAGATATGATTATATGTTTCACCAAGCACATTGCCTGATCGTCACAGCTGTGGATCCATGATTCAAACTGAGGTGGACAACAGATCCAGGCATTATAAATTGAGATGCAAATACTAAGTCAACCATATAAGCATTGACTACCTGCTGAAGAAGTAGTCGCCCGTGCACCAATACCATAGCAACAACCATCAACTTCACAGCTGGACATTCCATTTTTGTACATGATGGAAAAAACAGTACACCAACAAACAGTGCTGAATCATAATTGGGATTGTATTTGTCATCACCATGAGGCAACTTGGAGCTGCTAATCTACTGGAGTGACATTGCATGCCAACATGCCAAGAATCATTTCCAACATTATACAAGTTACATCTTAAGACCACTGTATACCTGCTACTTCAGCAAACATTGAAAGGGTTTTCAGTGCTGCTGGTTACATTGCTTCAGCTAGGTGAAGTAGACTTAGTGATATATCTCTAAGTTGGGCAGTGCAGTGGTGCAGCGGTTAATGCTGTCGCCTCACAGCAAGAAGTTCTCCGGTTCGGTTCTCGGCTAGGGTGCCTTCTGTGTGGAGTTTGCATGTTCTCCCTGCATTCGTGTGGGTTTCCTCCGGGTACTCCGGTTTCCTCCCACATTCTAAAGACATGCTTCTGGAGCATTGCTCCCCGGGCCTCCGCTGAAAACAGGATCTGTGGAACCTAGTCGGACATTCCCGGTCAATAAATGTTAAATAAAAAAAAAATAAAAATATCACTGGAGTTGTTTATCATTGCCAAGTACAACAGAGACCAATTTATGAACATTACTATTTGATGATTTTACTATTTTATGGTTTTAAATATGCTTTACTGTGTAGTTGATTATTTAACTAAACATGTGCTTAGAGATACTGTTTAACTTTTATGATTTGACATTGACTACATTGTTTTCAAGTTGAACATTTGGATTGGCAAGTTGCAAGTTAAGACAGTCGACAGAGTGTTGCTAATTAAAAATCTAATTAGCATAATTAGTTTCAATGTTTGTTAATTCTAATTAATTAGATATGTCAAACAGCTAATTCTAATTCTAATTAATTGGCAAAAATCAGCTGCTAATTCTAATTGTAATTAATTAGCAAATAAGCTAATTAAAAGCAACACTTGTTCTCTACATTACATATTTGCTATGCTTAATTCCTTGTCAACACTTTATTTCATATTCAAATAATACTTCTGTAGATCACGTAACATCTTCTACAATGTAGATATTGAAATTTACAAAGACTTTCTTAATACCATCTGCAAGGGCTTGTGATATGTTTTCAAATTTGTGAATGGTCAAGAACTTTTCCAATCCATACAGTATTTTAAACAGTGCCTTTTTATCTGAACATAACTCTGTTGTACACCTGTAAATTTTCTTGACCCATAGGCAACTGGACTATTCTCTTTTAAGACCACAGCCCCTATATAATTCTATTTATTCTACAACAAACCTATTTGCATTAGAGTACTTTAATGCTGCTGTAGCTCTTAATAATGGTTTGAACTTTCAATAAATATTTTCCTGTTTACAGCTCCACTGCCAAGCTACAGCCTACACTAGAACCTTTCAAAGAGGAATTATTCTCTCTGCTGTATTAGGTATAACCTTTGTAAATTACTGCATCATTCCAAGAGACTTATGTAATGTCTGCTTCTGCTTATAATTACTCTAAATTTTGCTGCATTAGAGTTCAAGCTAGACTCCCTGATGTTGGAATATGATTTATGTAGTTCAGACCTCTTGCTCTCATAATTTTTAGTGGCTCTTATTTAACTCTAAACAATAAAATCCACTTTCTATAGGCCCTTCTCACCCTGGATGATGTTGATGATCATGTAATAACTGAGATATGGTTTAAAATA
This sequence comes from Protopterus annectens, assembly GCF_019279795.1. Taxonomy (NCBI): domain Eukaryota; kingdom Metazoa; phylum Chordata; order Ceratodontiformes; family Protopteridae; genus Protopterus; species Protopterus annectens. The sequence continues at coordinate 422,160,732 of NC_056729.1, forward strand.
GGGTCCCATTCATGTTGTCAAACTTTTACAAGTTTGAACGTCATATGGTCGAAACCATATGTTCGAACTTGTAAAACTTTGAACGTTTCAATGGAGATCTCTGTAAGGGAAGCTTTCCCTTTCCTGCAATGTAGTGCAATTTCAGAGTTGGTATATTTAAGTAGCAGGGGTATGGGGGCACATGGGGGCTTGCCCCCCTGCTTACAATCTTCAGGTAAATTTTTTTTTTTTATATTACGTTTTCGAACTTTTAAAGTTCGAACATATGCTGTCGACCATATGGTGTTTGAACTTCTAAAAGTTCGACAACGTGATATAGACCCTTTAAAATAGTGTAGAACAACTGTGATTACCCAGAGAACCCATAGTTGTGCAGGGCTATTTATTTAATTTAATTTTATTTTATTTATATTTGGTTACTGGAGTAGTATACTGATCATTATTGACAAATTTTAGGCTCAGCCTGGGTGAAATACAAAATATTTCAAAACAAAAAATACAGAAATACAAGCAGCAACAGAGTTCAGATTATAATGTCTTCCACATGTTTAGACCAACTACTAGGCATGAGGGGAAAAAAGGAGGAGGTGTCTCAATGTATATCCAGAAGATACTCACATCAACGCTAGTAAAGCAGCATTATGCACTGGAACCTCTTCATGTTCAAATAACAATCGGAAAGGTCCCACATCATATATTAGATATACAGAACTTCCTATATGACACAAGAAAGCCACAATGCCTATCTACGGGAGCAAGAATCACTCAGTATTAAACCCAATGCCATTTTCCTAGGTGATTTAAAATATCCAACTATAGACTGGGAAAACTATACCACCTCTAGTGCACAAGCACAGAGATTCCTGGACTTTGTCAATACAAATGCCTTGGAACAATTAGTAAGAGTACTGACTAAGGGTAAAAACATTTTGGATATTGCCTTTACTAATATGGAAGCATCTTGAACCATCCCTTGTGTATCTTTGTTACTTTTTAGGTCTGACTATAAAGTAGTCTACTTTGAAATAAAATCATAACAAGAGATCCCTTCCACCCAAGGTACCTTTAGAAATTCCTTCAAGATGAAATTAGTATTCTTAATTGATTCATTGGCAAGCTTCAAATTCCTGCTAAACTCAATTAACTCTACTGAATACCCAGGAGTATACACCGCCACACTATACCAGCATGCAAACAGCTGCACAGATCACAACTGTACCCCGTAGAATCAAGCTCAGGGCAAACCCCAGAAACAAACCTACATGGTGGAACCATAGTATCAACAAGCTTTATAATACAAGGAAAATAATTTTGACCAAAAGTAAGAAGAGTAATTCTCAGAATGTTAGAGCCCTTGTCATTGAAATAACCAAACAACTCAGATGAATAATAAAATTCACCAAAACCAAGTCTGAAGCTAAAACAGCCACCCAAGCTAAAGATAATCTCAAGACATTTTTGGTTATGTTTGTAATCTCAAAAGCACAACCTTGTAATGCACTAAGGTGATTGTGAATGATGTTATTACATTGAGGCTAAAGACAGAGTGAACTTACTGGCCAATAATTTTAACTCTTAACTTCCCCCCTCCCTCCCCTCTATCTGTTTCTCAAGATATACCTGAAACAGGCTCACATCTAGCTATCACACAAGACCATGTCCTAAAACGTCTATCAAAAGCAAAATATACTGCATCAATGTATTCTGCCAATATCCCTGGATGCATCTTAAAGAGCATGAAGCATGATTTAGCCACACTCCTAACAGCACTGTTCAGTCTCAGCCTTCTTACAGATTTTTTTACCAATTGAATGGAGAACAGCTTCAGTCATTCTCCTGCATAAGGACGGACCTTTCTCAGACCAAGGCAATTTCAGATCCATAAGTCTGACCAGCCTCATGTGCAAAGCCATGGAAAGACTTATCATGGAACTAATCAAACAGGACATAGGGAACCTGCAAATACTGGACCTGTCTTAGGCTGAATTTGTCAAGGGCAGGTCAAGCTTTCTCAACCTGGTGGATATTTTTGAAAAGGTCACCAGGGCAATGAATGAAGGCAAAATGCTATACACTGCATACTTTGACCTGGCCAAATCTTTGGACATAATTACCCACTCAGGCATAGTAGAAATGCTAAATAAACTGGGAATAACCCTCTATGTCACACACTGTATTGTCAACTGGCTCACAGATAGGATTCAGGAAATCAAAATCAGGGAAGTTACCTCAACAAAGAGAACAGTCACCAGTGGAAGAGCAGGTATATCTCGTAGAGGATAATGCTGCTGTGGAACAGACTCCCCATCCACATAGAACAAAGCTAATCCCTGTCCATATTAAAGTGCGACTTGGATCTTTTGATGGGAACAGAAAATTTACCCCAGGACTGCCCCCATATGACTAATGGAAGAGAAAACATATAAATGCTTTATCCCATGCATGGGTCCCGTCAAATTATCTATGGTATAATGCAAGTTATTCTAATTAGGGGTAATATATAATTACCGACCATGAGATGGGTAAGGCCAATCTCTAACCAAATGGGATAGGTTAATTTGAGCACAAAAAGGGAAACTGTCTATTCTTGAAATGGCCCTCAAGAGCAGCTAGCCTAATACTTACCTATGAAATTGAAGTTATAGTGTCATAATCTATTATCTTAATCAGTCTCCTGTCATGTTTGTTGTGTGTCTGACTGCACACTAATGCATAATCAGTTATATTTACATCTTCCAAATAATTATTTTATATTTTTCATTTATTTATTTATTTTTTACAAAAACTCTTTGGAATACCTCTGATACTAATTAAACACCAGATGGAACTAAAATAAACTTGTACCTGCCCAATGGCATACCTTTTAGCTTGCTTTTTTTTCTAAGAAAGTCCCTCATTTTCATCTAGTACTGAAAATAACATGCCATTTGGCATCCTTCCGACCACTTCTTCAACTGCAAGCAATAGATAATGATCTTGTTTAATATCCTAATTTTGCAAACAAGCCTAAATATGAATCTTGTCTTTCTTTCAAACAGCATTTCTACTGGCTCTAATCATTACTCAACGATACCTATGCTTTCCATTTCCTTTACCTTGTGGTTTACTTTACTTCTGAGAGCTACTGGTGCTTTTTCTGGAGCATATATCACTGGAACTACTTCAGCTTTTATTTATAAATTAAATTCCACTGACAAATTTCCTAAACCTGAAAATAAATCAGCATTGTAATTCAGGTTGCCATTGCTATGGTTCTTCAAAGTACACAACATGACTCTGTCTGTGTGACTACTTCTATATAAAAGCTGTCGTTGCTTTTATACTGAATTAATTTTACAATTTCTAACTTTTCACAAGCAAAGAATGCACTATGTGTGTCTCTCTCTCTTTATATATATATATATATATATATATATATATATATATATATATATATATATATATATTTAATTTTAAAGCCATCTCAGCAGTTTTTGACCTATTGGTTCCACCTGATGGTCAGAATATATTAACAATGATGTCTTTAGAGATATATAGCCAGAAAGCTTTAAAAGTGCTCTCAGATAAAACATTACACTCTATATTTGTGTCTAGATTAAATTCAGCATGTTGCTTATTAATTCTCAGCACTTCTGTCCAACAATCTGACTTTCTACTTTACCTTAGAAATTCATAGATATTTTTACAGTTCACTTTATTAAGTCTTTTCACTCCTATAATACCAACAAACAGTTAATTTTCTTATTTCTATTCAACAGCACACAGCTTACTTGAGCTATGTTTGTTTTTGCTTTTACAACTCTTATATTTTTTTCCAAGCACAGATTCTGCAAAATTTGTTAGTGCATTCAAGCCTATAGTGCCTTTTTTGTATACTTCCAGTTAATGCTTGTAGCACCTTATTGCATCCAGACCTTTTTGGGTCAGACTTTTTAACTAAATGGCTTACCAGCTAATAGTAGGCAGAAACAGAAAGGGCAAGGATTTATTAATAAAATGATACTAGGATTGTTAATCTAGGATGTCCTGCAGTAGAAAACCCCTGGTTATATTATGCTTTTTAAGTTGAATTTTCAGAACATTCTCTGGAATATACTGATATGGGCAAGCTGTAAGAGGTGCAACATTCCACACCACTTAGGTGTTAATGAGTTAAAATCAGGATGATGCTTCCTTTTAAGCATATAGATAGGCCTAATACACAATTATTGAATTTTAATTACATAAACATTTCTCTAGTCTCCATTCATGTTTCAGTGCATGGCTCTCTTTTTCTTATCAATTACCACTGCAACACATGCTACTATTATTTCTCATTGTTATCTTTTTTATTTGACAGATTTGCTGTTGCATAATTTTCTTCCATTCATTTTTAACTGTGTACTAAGTTTCACTTGCCACTGACCCATCCATAACTTTTGATAAAGTTAGGTGATTCTCTTAATAGCCCAAGTAATCTGTCTTTTATTAGTGAGTCATGCCACTCACCAAAATCCAGTCTTTGCCTAAATTCTTCAGCTTGATGATATGAGCAACTATAGTCCCTATGGACCTATATGGTTTTGTAATGAATGAGTGACCATTAAACAGCAAATTCTTTCTCAAATAAATAGTGAATAAACCAGACAATCCTTTCTAGGTCAACAATAATTCCTGAATTCCTCTCTAGCCATTGCTATTTTGTTTGCATTATCTTCATAACAAAATAAGAGTTAGATAATTTAAGACTTTTTCGCCTCAATGACATGCAGACATGTAGCACACTTTGCTTTTCATGCTTCTTGGGTAATCTGCTCTTAATGAAGAATAAATCAACATTCCAGATCCAAAGCTTTGAGTTTTCTGCTAAATTACTGTGTAGTGAGAGAATTCTAGGGGGTTGTAGTTGATGCATTTTCCACTGAGAATTATGCTTCTGTACTTCCAAATAAAGACGTTCTTAAAACCAGTGTCTGATTTTCTGAACCTTTCAAGAGCTCTTTCATTTCCTTTTATGAAGGGTGTTTTCATCTTTTCATCCCACCTATGTAGCATCTACTTACATGGAAAGTTTTCATTCATCCATAATGTTACCATCACTTTGAAGTTGGGGTGAAGGGGGCAGGTCCAGTTCCATGAACCTATGCTGATGTTGCTCTTCAAAACTGTTATATTTAATAGCAGTGGTTGCTGGGTCCTTTGAAGTAGATCATCATCCTAGACTCTGTCACCTAATTTTTTTCTCCATTCTCCCCCAGTGCATGTCCAATATCTCTATGTTAGTACAACAATTCTTCTGTGCACGTATTTCTAATGCACCCACTTGTGTATGATTTAATGTAAGTGGACTCCACTAGGAGGCAAGACTGCATTAACCTTCTGTCATCTCAAGGAAAAAGACAAGCCTTGGGTTGATTTTTTGCCATCCCTACTGATAGCTCTCCTAGCTTATCAGTCTGTTAAAGAAACTTGGTTCACAAGTTAGATTTATATTTATAATGAAATGGACAGGTATGAAGTATGGGCTGCATTTATTTATTTATTCTTTATTGACCAGGTTAGTCTCACTAGAGTAGTAGCATATTTTCAGGGAATACCCAAGGTAGTATTTATACTAAGATAAATTTGACCAGGGCATTGGGGAAATTTCCCTACTTGTCATTGTTGTGAGTGGGAACCATTTTATAGGTGTAGTTCCTGTTTCCATTCCAGGCACAGGGGTGTCCCAGAGAAACAGGGCAGCATATGGAGAGAGAAGGAGATGATGGAGTACTAAAAAAATGAAAGTGAAAGCAAATATCGAGACCAGAGAATGTGTGCAGGATTCTGAGAAAATGTTTTAGGAAAAAAAACTGTTTGATTGGAGGTGAGTCGGCAAAAGATGGATGTATAATTACAACTCACCAGTCTGGAGAGTTGTGGAACGATTTACTTAAAGAAATGGTTGTGCAGGGTGAGACAGAAAGTGAAGGCGATGTTTCCTGGGGTGACATTATGGAGAAAATACAACAGGAGGATGCAGAGACAATCCCGAAGAATAGTGGTGAGATGGAAAAGAAAACATATGCAGAGAAAGTAAAAGAAGGCAAAAGTGGAGTAGCAGAACAGAAGGAAAAAGAAAATGAAAAATGGAAGTACATGGTAAGGATTCAAAGTAAAAAGACAAAGAAATGGACAAGAATAAAGTGTGGGACAATTTAATAGCTCCTTTGGGTGTAAAAGCACATGAGGGAAGAGCTTTTATTCTTATTCATAAACAGGCATTTTTGACATTATATTTGAGACTGTTTTTTCAATACAAACTTCTTGGAGAATATGAAAAAAAAGACTGTAACCCATGGAGTCTTTATGTGATAAAAAACATTTAACAGGGAAACAAAAAAGAAGATTCATGTACAATTTTGAACAGAGGTAAAGAGACTTTCAAAGGACATTTGAAACCTATGTTATCCTATACAGACACCTATCCTATACAGATAGGCTAAAAGCCTTGTCCCTCTACCCAATCTCATACAGACTGCTCAGAGTGACCTGTGTCTGGCATAGAAGACCATCTCAGACCCAGCCTTGATGGAGTTGCTGCATATCTGTAAGTCAAACTCCACTCATGCAACCCACACGCAAGGCCTTAACCTGTTCTGTGACATTAATAGAACTTGTTGGGATAGATTTGTGCCCCAAAGACTCTTCCATCTGTGGAATAGACTAGCTCTCCATGTCAAGCAGAGTACCTCTCCTGCCCTCTTTAAAAGGAACCTGGATGACTGGATGGGAAACAGAAAATACACCTCTGGGATCCCACCTGTGTCCCTGCTGGAAAATAATTATATCAGTAAAAGGGTAAAGATAGAAAAAGAAAATTGAAAGGGATAAGTACAAAAGAAAAAAAAGAAATGAAATGGATGAAAAAGAATGGGGGCTTGGTATAATAGTTAAGGTGTTTGACTCCCAAACATAAGGTACAGTATATGATTCTCACCTTTGGAATTAAAATTGGTTAGCCCTACAATGGACTGTTATGAAAGCTAGCCTAGTGATTAGCTATGAACGTATGAGACCATGAATCTAGGGAAAAGGGAAAATGAAAATTTTCACTTGCTTTTTGTAAATGTGAATAATATTAAGACTATAGTAAGAAGAATAAGAATTTTGCAGTGGAGTAATACATGTGATATACATGTAATTATATTAGAAGACACAAGATTTTTAACAAATGAAGAAAGATTACAAACAGAGACACTATGGGTAGGAAAGATAATTTGGAATTTGAGAAATGAGAGATGTTCTAGAATAGCTGTATTCTGTAGAAATACAGTAAGGATATTAGATGTAACATTACCAAAAATGGGAAGATTAACAACTGTAGATTTAAAATTAAAAGAACTGGCATATAGGATTATAACATTTTATGCTTACACTAACTGTAAAGAAAGGGAAAGCTTATTTAATCAGATTTAAGATTATGTAGTATAATGACAGGAGACTTTAAGTGTGATTTAAGAGTCAAGCGTAAAAAGAAAGAAAATGATAAAAGAAAAATGTTCTACGTTATAAGATGTTGCAAGTTAAAACTTTGGGAAACTTTTCATGGACTTACAAAAGGGGTATGTATAGAACTGAAACAGATTATTTTATAGTATCAGAAGGTTTAGTTTTAGGAGAAGGGGAGGTAGTTGAAACAGGATTTTCTGATCATCTTGCAATATAGCTAATGGAAAACAAGGAATATAAAAATAGGCAGAGGAATAAAAAAGATAAATGAGAAAGCATGGAATGAAGAAGGAAAGAAATTAGTAATACAGTTATGGATATTACTATGAGAACATTTTATAAAATTTGGTCTGAATGGCGGATGACATTTAATGAAAAATATATATTTTTTACAATGGCTATAAGATGTGAGAAAAGTAGAGAAAGAAAAATATAAAAGAACATATGATGCATTGGAAGATTTAGAACATAATGACAGAAAGTACTTTGACAAAGAAAAAGAATTATATGAAATAAATCAAGAAAAATTACAAGAATTGTTATATAAGCAAATATATTTTTACAAGGAAAACGAGAAGTATTGAGTTACTTAAGCAGATTAATAAACCAAAATAACGAGCAGTCCAGAAAAAATACCAATAACCAAAATGAATAACCGGACTAATGAAGGGTACCGTGCTAGGGATCAACACCTTTATTTTATCACAAAGTTCTTGGCTTTTCTTTGTGATAAAATAAAGGTGTCGATCCCTAGCATGGTGCCCTTCATTAGTCTGGTTATTAGTTTTGGTTACTTAAGCAGATTAGTAAAGGAAGATGGTAGTGTAATGAAAGAAATAAAAACATGTAAAATAAAAAATAGAAATAACTCAGGAAAGGATTATGAATAGTGTGGTACAATACGTGCAAGAAATGTTTAAAGAAAAAAAGAAGGTAATGAAAAAGCATGGAAAGTAAAAGGTTAACAGAAAAAGAGAATAAAGACTTGGAAAAGGAGATTTCTTTAAATGAGCTAGATAAATTATTAGGGCAAGTAAAACAGATTTGGCTGCAGGTCCAGATTGAATAGGGTATGAAATGTATAAAAATTCAAGGGACTGGCAAAAACATATTTTAAAGAATTTGTATGAATGGTTAAATGAAGGGTTTATGTATAAAGAATTATGTAGTGGAATACCTAAATTCATATGGAAGAAGAAATATAGAAGACAATTAGAAACTGGAGACCAATAGTAATGAATAATAATGATTATACAATATTTATGAAAATAATATAAAAGCGATTTGAAACTAAATGGAATGTTTTATGGAAGATAGCATATATAATATAAAGAGGAAGGGTTGTCAAGAAGGATTAATGATAGAGAAATTGGGGATGATATTATGAACAAAAACAAAGAAGGGAAAACTATTGCAGAAGATCTTAATAAGAAATTTGACACAATTGGAAATGAAATCGTATGGGTGATAATGAAAGAATATAATATAAGTGAGAAAGATAGGAAATTATGTATGTCAGTGTATAGAAATAATAAAGTAAAAGTACTTTTAAATAGTTGGTTAAGCCAAGAGGTACATGTGAAGAGTTGTGTAAGACAGGCATGTCCAATGAGTTGTATACTCTTTGCGTTAGTTATGAATATGATAGCATGTGAAATAAATTACAAAATGAAAGAGGCAGGGTATATAACAATTGAAGGGTTAAGAATTTCAGTTCTGTTAACATATGCAGATGACATTATAATAATTGCAAAAAACAAAATTTGGATGAAAGAAGTAATTTACACAAATGAGTGTTTAGATATGATAGGGATAAAGAAAAAAGTAAAGGTTTATGTGATGTAGTAAAGATTGGGGGTATATATGTTACAGAGAATGAAATTTCTGTGTTAGGTATACAAATTGGGCATAAAGATGTAAGTAGAATTATTTGGGGAAAAAACAATAGAAGGAAATAAAGTGAACATGTCTTTTCTGGAGAACATATAAATTATCATTCAGGAAAAAAAGGCGTATTTAATAAATTCAGTACAACTGTATTTATGTTGCAAACAGCATTTGAAAAGGAATTATTTTTTTCATTAATATGGGGTTATAGATTAAACCAGTAAAAAGAGGTGTTTTGTATGTAAATAAAGAAGGAGGTTTGTGGTTATTTAACCCAGTGGTATGCACTGCTTCATTAAATGTGTACAAAGTAATAAAGTAGATAAATGAAAATGAGAGATAAGTAGTAAAACTGTATAAATATAAGTATGATAAATTCTGGGGTATGGTAAAAAAAGTAAAAGAGAAAAAGAATGTATAGTTTGTTTGCTTGTTTGTTTAATTTAACTGTTGAGGCTGCCCACTGTTTCTGCATTTTCTGTGAGTTTCTATCACAAAAAACAAAAAAACAAAAAATAATCCTTGTTTTCCCGCCTCTCCTCGACTAGTTTAGACCAGTTTACAGGCATTGCTGTATTCTGGGTTGTGGTGTAGTTCCTGTGTTGTCCATTACCTTACTTGGATAGAAGGAAGTTTCTTTGCTCACCAGTGGGAGTGGGGAGCCTTGAGCAGCCTACCTGTCCCTGTAGGAAGTGACCTCAGCACAAGAAGCTGTAGTAATTGGTTGTTTTGGACCATTTCTAGCTCTTTTGTAGTTCGCTGTTTAAAATCCGCGTTTGCATGGCTTTGCATGGTTGTGCGCATAGCGCAGCACTGGTTAAACTTCTTCTGGCTCCGCCAGGTCTGCTCTTCAAATTTTCCCTTAAGGAAGCTCTACTCTTAGTATAATCAGACTACTCACTATATTATAAGCCTAGCACTTGTTCTCAATACTTCTCTACTAAGTAAGCACTCTTGTACTAAGTAAAGCACTACATCTACTTACCACCCCTGTGAATATCCACTTCCCTTAAAGGTACAGCACTCCCTTATACTGTTCTAGCATGTCGAGTGATAGATTACTGGCATCCTCTCCAGTTCAGCTGGTCAATCTGGGTATCTTGAGACAATGCTACAATTGTCTCATGTACACAGACAACCCTATCCTCCTCCCAACAAACACAAATACATGTGAGAGATGCAACTATATAGCCAAACTGGAGGCTGAACTCTCTCAACTCAGGGCTGGCATGACCAGACAGGAAGAGATGGTAACCACACACACAACAATCCCAGTCCCACATAGACCTACCACAACTGCAAATCAAACACATAAAAACACAAAGACATACTGGAGGCTCTAATAAAAACTTACCAAAACAACAGAGGCTCCCAAAGCAGACACCCAAAATCCACCACCTCAAAACAAAACACATGCAACACATACTTCAATAAATCAGTGTGTCAACCAATCACAGCCCTTAAGGCCAAACACCATGCCTGATACACTAGTAATAGGTGACTCTATAGTCAGACACACTGATGTCCCGCTGACCAGGCTGAACAAGGAGAGGGTGACTGTGAGCTGTCTATCGGGAGCTAGGATCCGCCACATAACACACGCACTCAAGTCACTCCAAAGCAAGTACAAATATGACTCCGTCATTGTCCATGCTGGTGTGAATGACCTGAGACGTACCTCCCTGGACTACATGAAAAGAGACATAGAGGAGCTCTCCGATTATGTAGCCCAGGCTGGTATGACCCTGACCCTGAGCAGCATCTTTCCCTCACCAAGAATGATACCACAATACAAAGACAAGATGATCAGCTTTAACAATTGGCTCAAGTACTGGTGTCATTCTAAGGGGATCCAATGTCTGTCTGCCTGGGATGACATGTTGGACAAGCCACGCTGCTTCGCAAGGGATGGCTTACACCTGTCACCACTGGGCTTTCGGATATTGGCTAAGGCTCTTGCCACCCCCATAGTGCCTTTTTAGGCAAGGCTCAAAAGACAAACCCACCTCCTTAGAAAACAAAAATGGAAAAAAACTAAGGGTAATGCTGCTCAACGCCAGAAGTCTAAATCTCAAGATGTAGGCACTTGATGCACTCCTCAGCATGGAGAACATCGACGTCTGTGCAGTAACTGAAACCTGGTTCAAGGCTCCTGAGAGCACCCCAGTGCTACCAGGCTATACCTCGTATCATGCTTTTCGGCCCCAAAACCCAGGCCAAACCACAAAGGGAGGGGGAGTGTCCATATTCATCAAGGACATCCACACCTCCAGGTTAGGAGCAACACATGAAGCATCAGAGACCATACAGGTGCAACTAACCATAGGCAAAACTGCTATACAACTGGTAGCATGTTACAGTCCACCCTCCCAATCTCAAGAACCCCACTCAGCCTTCCTGAAGACATTGGAGGATATGAATGTATCACAAAATACCATCATACTGGGAGATTTCAACTACCCAAACATAGATTGGGTACATTATTCTAGCTCTAATACCCTAGCCCAAAGGTTCCAGGAATTCATAAATTCAAATGCACTGGAACAACTAGTCACCTCTCCCACTAGGGGAGATAATATACTAGACCTGATCATCACAAACATGGGGACAAAATGCTCCACACCGGAAGTATACCCTTCACTAGTGAGATCTGACCACAAACTAATCACCCTGGATATACATATCCCACCTCCACCCCCAGCACAAAAGACCACAGTGAAAAACTTCTCAAAAGCAGACTTCACTCTTCTTAAGACTGAGATGGTATCCTTTAAGCCCACTGTGCCAGTGGATACCACATCCCACAATGCCGAATCCTTCACAAATGCTTTCTATGGACATCTCCAAGAATGCATGGATCATGCAATCCCAAATAAATCCAAGTCCCTCTTCATCAAAGGCAAGCATCCTGTCTGGTGGACCTCAACCATTACCAAATTGTATAACAAAAGAAGGAAGCTACTGCACGTCAGAGCAAAATCCCATGAAGGGAAGACATCTCTGATCAACATTAGCAGAAAACTATGTTCTCTCATAAAAACATCCAAGGCCAACTTTGAGAGAAAAATCGCTAAGGACACTAAAGATAACCACAAAGCCTTCTTCAGCTATGTTAGAAACCTGGGTGGAAACCCTCAGATATGCTCAGAGTTAGTTCACAACAACAAAAATTACACTGAACCCACAGATATTGCCAACATTCTGGCTGACAGGTTCAGTGCAAATTTCTCCCCTCCCTCACCCCCAAAAGAAGAAATACTTATCCCAGCTGAATGTAATCTCCCTGTCATCTCAGATGTCCAAGTGAGAACCGCCCTAAACAAAGCTAAAAACACAGCATCAATGGGACCTGACGGTATCCTGGGTTGCGTGTTACGTGAACTCCAAGAGGAGCTAAACCCACACATAAAAATGCTATTTAACCTTAGCCTTACTTCGGGATATGTACCTGAACACTGGCATACAGCAACAGTGGTCCCACTCCACAAAGGGGGTGCCTCTACAGACCCTGGGAACTACTGCCCCATAAGCTTAACCAGCCTAGTCTGCAAAGCTATGGAAAGAATCATTATGGAACTCATAAACAGAGACATAGGGGACCTACAGACACTTGACCCCACCCAGTTCGGCTTTGTAATGGGCAGATCCTGCCTCTTGAACCTGGTTGACTTTTTTGAAACAGTCACTAGAGCCATTGATGAAGGCAAAGCAGTCCATACAGCCTACCTGGACTTGGCTAAGGCCTTTGACACAATACCCCACTCAGGCATCATAGATAAGCTCAACAGCTTAAACGTAAACCCTTATGTCACTAGATGGGTTGCAAACTGGCTAAAGGACAGAACCCATAAAGTTAAAATCACTGGAGCAATGTCAGACTCAAAGCCAGTCACAAGTGGTGTCCCACAGGGATCTGTCCTGGGACCCCTCTTGTTCGGCATTTATTTCTCAGATGTTAAAGCAAACATGGGAGGGCTGTGGCTGACAAAGTTCGCAGATGACTGCAAACTAGGCGCCATAGTCGATACACCAGCGGACACATACATCCTACAAAAAGGCCTCACAGAAACGGACAACTGGTGCCGGAGTCATGGCCTTAAACTAAATGCCAAAAAATGTATAGTCATCCCCTTTGGGAAAAACAAAGTACCCACAAATTATCACATAGACAGCAACCCACTGAGTATGGAAAAAGTAATCAGAGACATAGGGACCCAAGTCGACAGCGACCTCTCATTTGACACCCACGTTGCCAAAGTGGTTAGAAAAACATTCTACCTTGCACACCTCATCATGAAAGGATTCACATCCAGATCCAAAGATGTCATTGTACCCCTATACTCCTCCCTCATCAGACCCATGATTGAGTACAATACCCCATTTGGTATGTACCTCACCCGGCATTTGCAACAGCTGGAGAGACCACAAAAGTACTTCACCAAGAGGATCAAGGGTCTCCAACATATGTCTTATTCTGCCAGACTAAAGAAACTTCAGCTCTATTCAGTAGCATACCACCTGCTCAGAGGTGATCTCTGCCTGACGTACAAGGCCATGTCCAATCAGGATCTGATGGACATGCTCCACCTCAAAAAATTCAAATCCATCAGGACCACGAGAGCTAAAGACTTAAACCTCGGCACAAGTATGAATAATACATGCTGGAGGGATAGATTCATAACCCAGAGGCTTCCCATGCTTTGGAACAAGATCCCAGTTCATATTAGGCAGAGCCCCTCACTAACTCTCTTCAAGAGAAATCTTGATGAGTGGATGGGAGATCGTAAGTTTACCCCAGGGGTCACATCTGTGTCACTGCTAGACAGGGGCACAGTAAACTAATTCTATTATATAAGGGGACCTTCATTGTGTTACTACTAGACAGAGGCACGGTATTCTAAATTTATTCTGTACATTTTTTGTACCATTTCATGGGGTGGCAAAAGCCACATCACTATGGCTAGGCTTACAAATGCCCCAGGGCAGATAGCCTAGTACTATACTATGAAACTATGAAACTATAAATGAAGAAATAAAATGTAACCAAGAAAAAATATTTTTGTGGAAAATAAAAGTTGATGATATAGAAAGAGATAGAAAGAGTGATAGAATATGTTTACAAGAAGAAACTATGGAATGCATGTTTTTGTAATGTAAAAAAGTAAAAAAAAGTTGTGGGAAAAACTATGTAAAAAAGATTTTTTTAAGATATAAAAGAAGTGGATAAAATAAACATATATATGATTAAATACGAATATTATAAGAATATAAGTAAAAAAATATGTTAAACGAGTAGATGAAAAGTTATGTTATGCTATATGGGTTATATGGAATGAAAGAATAAATTAAATTATGTTTAATGGTAAATGAATTTTAGCAACCATATTAAGTAAAATCAGAGGTGGTTGTGGAAAAAGGAGTAGGGGTCTAATAGGGATGAACATTTAGCATGATTGTAAAGGAAACTATGAATATGTGTAAACAGATTTGTATACTTATAAATCTGTACATATATAAATATTTTATAATTAAAAGTTATTTTTGTATACAAATAAAGGATCCTTATTCTTTTTGATAGGTGCAGGGGATCTTTTACATCCATCCGAGCTATTACTGACTCATACAGATGGGTACTCAGTTTAACATCTCACCTAAAGGATGACATACTCAGGAATGCAGAACCTCCCTTATGCTGCACTGCAGTATCATCAATTGATCATCCTGATGTGGGAATAGAACCCACAACCTTCTGAACCAAAGACAGGTGTGTTACGTGTTATGCCACTGACACTGCATTTAGTGCTTTTCTAATGCATTGCACTAATTGCTGTTACAGCATATCACAGTAAAGGCTCATTTTCACAACAACTAATTGTACTTGAAGTTTAGTGTGTTAGGTGGTGGTGATGATCCATCATGGACTTGCTGATGAGTTTTTAACATTCTTGATAGGGATGGGAATCAGGGTCTGAACTATGGAATCTGAGGGTTTCCACAGGTGAATATTGAGGAGAAGAAACGAGGGATTTTTATCAATCTTAAACACAGTTGTGTTGATGAAAGCAGAAGGCTGTGGCAAGGGCCAACAGAATACTTGTATATATAGCAATGAGATAAGTCTTTAGTGGTACAGGTTATATTATCCTGTAGAGAATGTTGTTTAGGCTTTACCCAGAATATTATGTGTAGTTCTGGCAACTATATAGAGAAAAAGTAGAGATTATTCAAGATAAAAGGGTAGAAAGGAGAGCAGCAAAGACTGTAAAATTATTAGAAGGACCCTAGACCTACTAGATTTTATGAGGTTAGACTGACAGAGCTGGGAATGTAGTCAGTGAAGGAAAAAAGTGAGTGTGTGGGCATATGAGTTTTAATCATCAGATAGTAAGGGGCATACAGAAAGGCTCAAACGCCTGTTGACATTCCAAGAACTGTAATTGTAATACACTCAGATAAGGGGTTTTATATATTAAGTTAGACACTGCAGTCATCGCAGACACAGCGATCTTGGAGTTTATGTGTGTGTGAGATATATATATATATTAAATAATATCAGGGGCATGCCACCCCCCCCCCCAATATTGGATAACACACCCTTCCAAAAATACTTTAAAGGTAACTCAAAGAAATTCAGAGTGTGTGTGTGTGTGTGTGTGTGTGTGTGTGTGTGTGTGTGTGTGTGTGTGTACGAGTTTAGCAAAATCATGGTTTATTTTTCAAAGTGTGATTCCAAGATATGATAGGGAGCCAAGAACAATTCTTAATAGGAGGGATGATGGCACAGACAGCAGATAGAAGCAACTCAGTTTAGGACAGAAATAATGAAATGCTACTTCACAGACAGGGTGATGGGTCAGTGAGAGGACATGTTCAAATAACTAGTGGAACAAAAATTAAAGTAAAAAAACAGTGTCAATGACAGAAAGCAAAGAAAAATTAGGTAGTAGGCCAAATGCATAGTTAGCTGCAAGATCTGAAAAAGCTCAGTAGACTCAAGGGTCTTTGTCTGCTGGCTTACTTGCATGTGGCTATATATTACATGTATACATATGCATATATATACATATATGCATACACACACACACACACACACACACACACACACACACACACACGCGCGCACACATACACACACGCACACACACGCATGCACGCACACACACACACACACACACACACACACACACACACACACACACATACGCGCACACACACACACACACACACACACACACACACACACACACACACGCACACACACACACACACACACACACACACACACACACACACACACACACACACACACACACACACACACACACACAGATTCATGCTGTTTGATTGACTGTTAAAAATATCAAACATTTTTTGGCCGAATGTTCAAAACATTGAAAACGGCTTTAATGCTGCTTGCCAGTATCTGAGGAGATCTGGAGTTTTCCCTTTCACCAGTGCAGCAGTACAGTATCATAGCTGATATATATATGTTGCAGAAGTGTGGGGGTGTGGGGGGGTTGCCCCTGTCTAAAACCCTGTTTTTTCATATATCCACACACACAAATATTGCCTGAGGAGATGAGAGATACACTCTCACAAAAGTATCCTGGATCTGTCCCAGGGCAGAGTCCCTGCTGACATTGTTTGTTATACCTCCCATAGTCAGGGCCCCATTACAAATAGTCTAAGGAAAAATTTGGAAAGGTTGATCAAGTGGGCAGAAAGCTGGCAGTTGAGGTGCAGTGCAAACAAATGCAAAGCACTGTACTTGAGCACAACAGCTTTGGTGTGAAGTATGAGTTGGCTGGAATGGAACTGATGTCATAACAGTAGAAAAATAATCCAAAGTTCTTGATCTGGATGAGCACCAGCAGACTGTAGAGGCAAAAATCTGGAGAGTTGAGTTGTATACATTGAACCATTCCAGTTGTTAGCGTTCTAGTCTTCTCTTCCAAGCTATTTGATCTCCTTTACTTGAGACAGTTGATCCCCTCACCTACAAAGAGCACGTCACTCTTCCATTCTTTACAGAACATGCACACATATGTGAAAGCATGTGAGCTCAGACACACATACACACAAAGAATCATAAAATGCATCCCTCATTTTGAAAAGACTGAGTTGTCTTCAGGAAGCCACATTGTAGCTAGGTAATGTAAAGCAATAAAAATCAATAAAGTAATCCAAAGCTAGAAGTGATTTCTGAGTGTATGCCTGTACACAGTATAAATGCATTGATCTTCATTAGTCATTATGCATATTTTTAAAGCAATTGTATGTTTGTGATAATAGTAAACATTCTGCCCAATACTGTAGCAGCAGAAAATGTAGAATATTTTTGTAAAGTTCTGTTTACGTATAAACATAATGTGTTAATTAATTTGTTATATATATATATATATATATATATATATATATATATATATATATATATATATATATAATCAATAATAAACCTTGACAGGAGATGTAAATCTTCTGAGAATGCCCCTTTTTCACACAAAAAATGCACCTAAGATATAAAGTTTTAGAAAAATATGAAATATTATACAATGACCACCCCAAAACGTGCACGCTGATTGGCCAGCGTGCCCGTTGTAAATCGAGTTATACTAATGGAAAAAGGTCCGGTCGCCCGGACTTTTTTCCATTAGTATAACTCGTTTTTTTAAAACACTGTCTCGCTATGTTAAATGGGTTTAACATAGCGAGACAGTGTTTAAAACAACGAGAAAGCAAGATCTCCGTTGCTTTTTAGTAGCTATGTTAAATAAGTTTAACATAGCGAGACAGTTTTAAAATAAGCAATGGACATCTCCGTTGCTTATTTTAAAACTGTCTCGCCATGTTAAACTCATTTAACATAGCGAACATTAAAAAGCAACGGAGATCTTGCTTTCTCCGCTTTTTCCCACAGCTCTGATGTACTGCGCAGGCGCGCAGTACATCAGAACTGCCGCGGATGCCAGACATCTGCGGAAGGGCAGTAAACAGGCATTATACTATGCCATTATTTACGAAAAGTAATAGTTTCTTTTCTTAAATAATGTCATGGTATAATAGCAATAACCCACTTCTGGGTGTGGGTAATACTAAATATACCCACGGTTGGCTTTGTTTGGTCCCTCGGGCTTCGCCCTCGGGACCAAACCACGCCAACCGTGGGTAAATTTAGCATTACCCACACCCAGGCGTGGGTTATTGCTATATTATTCTAGCTAGAAGCACTGTAGCACTCATATGAAAGAACAGTAACAGAGTGCACCTATATTTTTTAATAAATTATGAACCTTTGTTTAATACTTCCCCTTAGTGTCACGAGTCTTAATCATGGTTCACTTTTAATAAAAAGTGCAAGCCATTACTTTGATGGGGGGTGGGGTATGGTAGGAAACCCAAATCCTTGATAATAACTCTGTAGAGTAGAAAAACATTCTCAGGAAATGCCATTCTCTTCACTCCTACAAAATGTAAATTTAAGTTAGTATTAATACATGTGAACTGGGCCATACAAATAGGGGAAAATAAGTGAATGGGGTAGTCCTACATGTATTTATTTATAAGCCACCACATGCAGCCATGGGCTATCTTATTTTTTTACAGCTGGCAATGCTAGAATGTTACTATGTTGTAGGGTAATTGTTATTCTAATCACACTCTCAAGTTCCCCTTTTGTGTTTGGCTGAAGCAGTGAGCAGGGTAGTACAAGTCAGTATTGGCCGTCACAGCTATGCTGGCCCTATTTGTTTGGCAAGGATCTTGTAATTGGTCAGAGCTTTACTAGGCTTCTCAACACTTTGAATTACAAAGCTAATTATAAAAGGATGACTGAAGATGGGTCAGTTCAGATACCATGCAACAATAGTTGTTGTTAACTGTTAGAAAACTTCCTGTATCATTTATGCTTCATTAGAGCTTAGAGATACTAGAAAAAAAAAAAGAATAAACGCTTTAAGTAGTTCTATAATAACAATCCAATAAGTTATTTATTTTCTTTCCCAAATTATGCAGACATGAGGTATTTGGACTTGATTCCACCTCAAAATTCCTTTATACTTTTACATAATGCCAGTTATGCATTTGTTTAGAGCAGGACAGAGTTCATTTGTGACAAAAAGAAAATCACAAACAGTTCAATTTAAAATTGAATTTTACTTCAAACATAAATTGCAAGTCTGGCTGTAGAGACATTTTAACACAGATGTATGCATCCCACAACATTGTAGTCCACTAAATATTAAAAAAATAAAGTTTTATTTAATTTTTTTCTTCTTCACTGAGCATCCAGGTGCCGTGTATTCACTTTTTTTTCTGTTTCTTCTTCTGATGAAACAATTCAGTGCTGGGCTGGCAGTTTGACAATTTCTGAATGGAGGGGACTGACAACCATTTTAATTTGAAAGGAGTGTGTGCTTCTTTAATGTAGAATGATGGTGATGTCCCAACTAACAAGGCAGTTAGGCTCTGTAAGCCTCAAGGCCCTTGTAACCACCGCCATTTGAGCGCTGCTTGCAGGCATGACATTTTCACCCAGAGAAAGGTCAGAGATAATGGAAAAGAAGGGGGATTGTCTTATCTAGGTGGAAGGGCAGAATCTGAGGTTGCTATCATACGCCTGCTGTGGACGTGACAATACTGCAAGAAGTCAAGGCTGGGAAGAGTCTAGACAGACTTGACCTTCAGAGCTGAGGAGGTCAGGCATGATACTGCAAGGATAATGACATTTCTCTAGGGAGTGTTAAAATGAAAGCCACATGATGTTGGCCAGTGGTTTGTCCTTTAATCCTAGAATGAACAGACCTAATAGCTTGTAAGTGATACTGACAGCAATATTTTCATCACAGAAAAGGCCAGTATTGTTTTGCTAACAGGCGTGGTAGCCAGTAGGTGTTGTTTGCTTTTAAGGTCTGAAGGGTTGATGCTAAAGTAACCATGACACTTTAGCCCTTTTTCTGTCAAATAATGTGCCTCTCACAGATGTATGATTAATTATTTACACATCAGAGCAATACAATGCAGCTTCAGAATCTGACAGCGGACAGGAAAGAAACAGTCAGACAGAAAATCCAGGAAGAGTTAATTGATACTCTGAACAAGCAGCACAGAAATTAGAGAACAGTATAGCATCCAGTAATATTTGATATGCACTATTGTACTTTGAATCCATCTGCATTTGTTCTGTAGATTTCAAAAGACTGGAAGTTATAAGATGATATGACATAGGACCTTTTTGGGAATTACATTCCTGCAAACATATACAAGTGCTTGCACGGTACAGAATATTTCACCTTGTACATTGCTATTGATAATTTGATGTATTCTGTGCAATTCTAGAGACTTAAATTATCGGTACTTACGTATTATCGCAACCAGATTTTCGCGGTTGCAAAATTCGCATGCTGCAATGAAATCGAGTGCGGGGAAACACTGTAAGGTGTAATTTCATTTCTTTAGTAAGTTAAAAAAAGTTTGGGTTACATTTTGGAAGAGAAAGAAATGTGCAATTCTTCTTGTTTTTGTGCATTACACACTCACGCTTCAATTCTCACGGCTGCTGATTTACTGACGAAAGAAATAATGTGACTGTAAGGAAGGAATGCTGCTAGGAATTAAGGAAGGAATGCTGCTAGGAAAAGCACCCACACACATGGAAATGCTTTGGGTAACGCTTTTATTTCTAAAACTTTGTAGACAGACTTGAAAGGAAACTTTTGTAACAGCAAGTTGCAGTAAGGAATGGCTTGCAAAAGTCTTGGTGGATGATGTTGACAGGTAATTCTGGGGTCGTTTCTGATGGGAGAAGTTGGAGGCAGTGGGTTGTTTTTGTGTTGTTGCTGGTATCCTCAGACAAACTTTGATTGTACTTCAGTGGTTTTGGAAGGTATTAGACCAGGAAATATGTGGATTGGTCATTCTCTGTTTTTTTTTTTATGCGGAGGAATGTTGTCACAGATTGTAGTCAGGAGTGCTTGAAAACCGTACTTTGGATGAGCAAGCTGGGTTTCACACCACTTGCTGCCGGGGAAGTGCATACATAAACAGTCAAACATAGTTTTTAATTTTTGTTGATAACCCTGCAGTAAAACAACCCTAAGTGTGAAAGAAAACAGATTGTATAACTTCATTATAACATCAACAGTCAGATTACAATATCGGGAAGCAACCAGTACTACCGTGAAAATCTGGTTGCGATAATACGTAAGTACCAAATTATCTTAAAGGCATTCACAGTGTACAAGCAGTTCAGAAGATGGCAACAAAAATGATCCTTAGTCTGCACTTAAACGCTATGTAAAGAAAGATTGTAGGGATTAACATGTAAAGTCGTGAAAAAGAAGTCAGTGGCAATCATGATAAAAATATAAACATAAGAAGAGCAACTCTAAAGTCCAAGTAGATATCACCTTTAAAAAGAGATGTAAGAGGATGGGAAGTTACAATCTGAAGACACAAGGCAAAAGATTGAGAGTGATATGAGGGAGTGTTATTTTACAGGAAGGGTGGCATAATAATTGGAATGGCCGTCCTGAAAAGGTAGTTGGATCAAAAGAAGTGAGAGAATTTAGGAATGTATGAGACATTCATACAACAATTCTTATGAGCAGCAGGGGAAATAACTGTAGATATAACAATGAGCAAACCATCTGAGACAAGTGATCCTTATATGCAACCACAATCTATGTTTCTATGCAATTATTAATATCCTGTAGCTGAGCTCTGCAATGTGCTTGATGTTCCTTCAACATTTTCTCATCATAGCCATCATGATGTCCTTCATCATAAGAAAAAGAGTGTATTTGGCACTGCAGGTGATAAAGTTTGTTGTTTTGCACTTTTTGCCCCCATTTTTTATCAGTCATGAGCTCCCTCCTGGCCAGTTCACCAATTCATTCCTCATCATTGGGGAAAGGGATGATCAGGAGGGATCATTATTCAGACAGCCACTGAGGTGGATTGAGTTTTTTCTTTTTACCTTATGTTGACCTATCTCCTTGCACATCACACCCAGCAAAGCAGTAGAAGGGAGCTGTGCAATGTGCTGACTGCTACTGCCAGCGAGTAGCCATACCAGTGTCCACCAGGGGAATCACGCTATCCCCATATGATCCCTAAGTGAATCTTCCCATCCCCTCAGGAGAGTCAGTGGGCTATACCACTTTGCTTCGTTCTCTCTCATTTAATTTCTCTAAATCTTTTGGGTTTCTAATACCAAGATGGGAATGGACCCCATTCCTAAGTCAAAGTATGATTACAGTTCATGAAATCAGTATTGTTTCAGTCCTCTCCCTGCAGACTCCTCTACTGTTGGGGCAGCTAAATGAACCTTGATCACCTGGGTCACAGACAGGGCTCCATCCCCTCTGTGCCTCAGAGTTAGGCTGTAGATAATGATGAAGTTATTACCACATTTCATAGATACTCATAAATTTACTGGACTGAAAATAAGTTCTGATATACAGCAATAGGAAAGCTTTGGAAGGTGACATTGTTCCTGGTTCTAAGCAGTGTTTGTAGCATTCTTGCTGGCTGTATATGGTTGGTACTCATGGGACTAAGCTCATTTTGCCAAGATATGGAAGCTGGACCCAGTAGAAATACTTTTCTTTGCTATAATGAGATTACGGCTGAGTTCACAGTCCTAACAACTGCAGACTATCATGCAAAAGATACTTTAATACTGAACAGATTAAATAATTTTTTTACTTAATGCTAAAACATTAATGGAATATATGCCAAATAAATGGATAAGTGGAAAAGAATATTAAACAGCACCTTGAGTTTGGAAGGATAGAATAGATGTTACCAGGGAGTTCAGCTTGAGAAAGATGTTACCAGGGTAATCAGAATGGGTTAGATGTTACCAGGATATTCAGCATGGGATAGATGTTACCAGGGCATTCAGCATGGGTTAGATGTTACCAGGGTATTCAGCATGGGTTAGATGTCACCAGGGTAATCAGAATGGGTTAGATGTTACCAGGATATTCATCATGGGATAGATGTTACCAGGGTATTCAGCATGGGATAGATGTTACCAGGGTATTCAGCATGTAATAGATGTTACCAGGGTATTCAGCATGGGTTAGATGTTACCAGGGCATTCAGCATGGGATAGATGTTACCAAGGTATTCAGCATGGGATAGATGTTACCAGGGCATTCAGCATGGGTTACAGGTTACCAGGGTATTCAGCATGGGATAGATGTTACCAGGATATTCAGCATGGGTTACATGCTACCAGGGTATTCAGCATGGGATAGATGTTACCAGGGTATTCAGCATGGGTTAGATGTTACCAGGGTATTCAGCATGGGTTAGATGTTACTAGGACATTCAGCATGGGATAGATGTTACCAGGGTATTCAGCATGGGTTAGATGATACTAGGACATTCAGTATGGGATAGATGTTACCAGGATATTCAGCATGGGTTACATGCTACCAGGGTATTCAGCATGGGATAGATGTTACCAGGGTATTCAGCATGGGTTAGATGTTACCAGGGTATTCAGCACGGGTTAGATGTTACTAGGACATTCAGCATGGGATAGATGTTACCAGGGTATTCAGCATGGGTTACAGGTTACCAGGGTATTCAGCATGGGTTAGATGTTACTAGGACATTCAGCATGGGATAGATGTTACCAGGGTATTCAGCATGGGTTAGATGTTACTAGGACATTCAGTATGGGATAGATGTTACCAGGATATTCAGCATGGGTTACATGCTACCAGGGTATTCAGCATGGGATAGATGTTACCAGGGTATTCAGCATGGGTTAGATGTTACCAGGGTATTCAGCATGGGTTAGATGTTACTAGGACATTCAGCATGGGATAGATGTTACCAGGGTATTCAGCATGGGTTAGATGTTACTAGGACATTCAGCATGGGATAGATGTTACCAGGGTATTCAGCATGGGTTAGATGTTACTAGGACATTCAGCATGGGATAGATGTTACCAGGGTATTCAGCATGGGTTAGATGTTACTAGGACATTCAGCATGGGATAGATGTTACCAGGGTATTCAGCATGGGTTAGATGTTACTATGACATTCAGCATGGGATAGATGTTACCAGGGTATTCAGCATGGGTTACAGGTTACCAGGGTATTCAGCATGGGATAGATGTTACCAGGGTAATCAGCATGGGTTAGATGTTACCGGGGAATTCAGCATGGGTTACAGGTTACCAGGGTATTCAGCATGGGATAGATGTTACCAGGGTATTCAGCATGGGTTACAGGTTACCAGGGTATTCAGCATGGGATAGAGGTTACCAGGGTAATCAGCATGGGATAGATGTTACCAGGGTATTCAGCATGGGTTACAGGTTACCAAGGTATTCAGCATGGGATAGATGTTACCAGGGTAATCAGCATGCGTTACAGGTTACCAGGGTATTCAGCATGGGATAGATGTTACCAGGGTATTCAGCATGGTTAGATGTTATCAGGGTATTCAGCATGGGTTAGATGTTACCAGGGCATTCAGCATGGGTTAGATTTTACCAGGGTATTCAGCATGGGTTAGATGTTACTAGGACATTCAGTATGGGATAGATGTTACCAGGATATTCAGCATGGGTTACATGCTACCAGGGTATTCAGCATGGGATAGATGTTACCAGGGTATTCAGCATGGGTTAGATGTTACCAGGGTATTCAGCATGGGTTAGATGTTACTAGGACATTCAGCATGGGATAGATGTTACCAGGGTATTCAGCATGGGTTAGATGTTACTAGGGCATTCAGCGTGGGATAGATGTTACTAGGGTATTCAGCATGGGTTAGATGTTACTAGGACATTCAGCATGGGATAGATGTTACCAGGGTATTCAGCATGGGTTACAGGTTACCAGGGTATTCAGCATGGGATAGATGTTACCAGGGTATTCAGCATGGGTTAGATGTTACTAGGACATTCAGCATGGGTTAGATGTTACCAGGGTATTCAGCATGGGTTAGATGTTACTAGGACATTCAGCATGGGATAGATGTTACCAGGGTATTCAGCATGGGTTAGATGTTACTAGGACATTCAGCATGGGATAGATGTTACTAGGGTATTCAGCATTAGTTAGATGTTACTAGGACATTCAGCATGGGATAGATGTTACTAGGGTATTCAGCATGGATTAGATGTTACTAGGACATTCAGCATGGGATAGATGTTACCAGGGTATTCAGCATGTGATAGATGTTACCAGGGCATTCAGCATGGGATAGATGTTACCAGGGTATTCAGCATGGGTTACAGGTTACCAGGGTATTCAACATGGGATAGATGTTACCAGGGTATTCAGCATGGGATAGATGTTACCAGGGCATTCAGCATGGGATAGATGTTACCAGGGTATTCAGCATAGGTTAGATGTTACCAGAGTATTCAGCATGGGTTAGATGTTACTAGGACATTCAGCATGGGATAGATGTTACTAGGGTATTCAGCATGGATTAGATGTTACTAGGACATTCAGCATGGGATAGATGTTACCAGGGTATTCAGCATGGGATAGATGTTACCAGGGCATTCAGCATGGGATAGATGTTACCAGGGTATTCAGCATGGGTTACAGGTTACCAGGGTATTCAGCATGGGATAGATGTTACCAGGGCATTCAGCATGGGATAGATGTTACCAGGGTATTCAGCATGGGTTAGATGTTACTAGGACATTCAGCATGGGTTAGATGTTACCAGGGTATTCAGCATGGGTTAGATGTTACTAGGACATTCAGCATGGGATAGATGTTACCAGGGTATTCAGCATGGGTTAGATGTTACTAGGACATTCAGCATGGGATAGATGTTACTAGGGTATTCAGCATGGGTTAGATGTTACTAGGACATTCGGCATGGGATAGATGTTACTAGGGTATTCAGCATGGATTAGATGTTACTAGGACATTCAGCATGGGATAGATGTTACCAGGGTATTCAGCATGGGATAGATGTTACCAGGGCATTCAGCATGGGATAGATGTTACCAGGGTATTCAGCATGGGTTACAGGTTACCAGGGTATTCAGCATGGGATAGATGTTACCAGGGTATTCAGCATGGGATAGATGTTACCAGGGCATTCAGCATGGGATAGATGTTACCAGGGTATTCAGCATAGGTTAGATGTTACCAGAGTATTCAGCATGGGTTAGATGTTACTATGACATTCAGCATGGGATAGATGTTACCAGGGTAATCAGCATGGGTTAGATGTTACCAGGGTATTCAGCATGGGTTACAGGTTACCAGGGTATTCAGCATGGGATAGATGTTACCAGGGTATTCAGCATGGGTTACAGGTTACCAGGGTATTCAGCATGGGATAGATGTTACCAGGGTAATCAGCATGGGGTAGATGTTACCAGGGTATTCAGCATGGGTTACAGGTTACCAGGGTATTCAGAATGGGATAGATGTTACCAGGGTAATCAGCATGTGTTACAGGTTTCCAGGGTATTCAGCATGGGTTAGATGTTATCAGGGTATTCAGCATGGGTTAGATGTTACCAGGGTATTCAGCATGGGTTAGATGTTACCAGGGTAATCAGAATGGGTTAGATGTTACCAGGATATTCATCATGGGATAGATGTTACCAGGGTATTCAGCATGGGATAGATGTTACCAGGGTATTCAGCATGTAATAGATGTTACCAGGGTATTCAGCATGGGTTAGATGTTACCAGGGCATTCAGCATGAGATAGATGTTACCAAGGTATTCAGCATGGGATAGATGTTACCAGGGCATTCAGCATGGGTTAGATGTTACCAGGGTATTCAGCATGGGTTAGATGTTACCAGGGTAATCAGAATGGGTTAGATGTTACCAGGATATTCATCATGGGATAGATGTTACCAGGGTATTCAGCATGGGATAGATGTTACCAGGGTATTCAGCATGTAATAGATGTTACCAGGGTATTCAGCATGGGTTAGATGTTACCAGGGCATTCAGCATGAGATAGATGTTACCAAGGTATTCAGCATGGGATAGATGTTACCAGGGCATTCAGCATGGGATAGATGTTACCAGGGTATTCAGCATGGGTTAGATGTTACTAGGACATTCAGTATGGGATAGATGTTACCAGGATATTCAGCATGGGTTACATGCTACCAGGGTATTCAGCATGGGATAGATGTTACCAGGGTATTCAGCATGGGTTAGATGTTACCAGGGTATTCAGCATGGGTTAGATGTTACTAGGACATTCAGCATGGGATAGATGTTACCAGGGTATTCAGCATGGGTTAGATGTTACTAGGACATTCAGCATGGGATAGATGTTACCAGGGTATTCAGCATGGGTTAGATGTTACTAGGACATTCAGCATGGGATAGATGTTACCAGGGTATTCAGCATGGGTTAGATGTTACTAGGACATTCAGCATGGGATAGATGTTACCAGGGTATTCAGCATGGGTTACAGGTTACCAGGGTATTCAGCATGGGATAGATGTTACCAGGGTATTCAGCATGGGATAGATGTTACCAGGGTATTCAGCATGGGTTAGATGTTACTAGGACATTCAGCATGGGATAGATGTTACCAGGGTATTCAGCATGGGTTAGATGTTACCAGAGTATTCAGCATGGGTTAGATGTTACTATGACATTCAGCATGGGATAGATGTTACCAGGGTATTCAGCATGGGTTACAGGTTACCAGGGTATTCAGCATGGGATAGATGTTACCAGGGTAATCAGCATGGGTTAGATGTTACCGAGGTATTCAGCATGGGTTACAGGTTACCAGGGTATTCAGCATGGGATAGATGTTACCAGGGTATTCAGCATGGGTTACAGGTTACCAGGGTATTCAGCATGGGATAGAGGTTACCAGGGTAATCAGCATGGGATAGATGTTACCAGGGTATTCAGCATGGGTTACAGGTTACCAGGGTATTCAGCATGGGATAGATGTTACCAGGGTAATCAGCATGCGTTACAGGTTACCAGGGTATTCAGCATGGGATAGATGTTACCAGGGTATTCAGCATGGGTTAGATGTTATCAGGGTATTCAGCATGGGTTAGATGTTACCAGGGCATTCAGCATGGGTTAGATGTTACCAGGGTATTCAGCATGGGTTAGATGTTACTAAGACATTCAGTATGGGATAGATGTTACCAGGATATTCAGCATGGGTTACATGCTACCAGGGTATTCAGCATGGGATAGATGTTACCAGGGTATTCAGCATGGGTTAGATGTTACCAGGGTATTCAGCATGGGTTAGATGTTACTAGGACATTCAGCATGGGATAGATGTTACCAGGGTATTCAGCATGGGTTAGATGTTACTAGGACATTCAGCATGGGATAGATGTTACTAGGGTATTCAGCATGGGTTAGATGTTACTAGGACATTCAGCATGGGATAGATGTTACCAGGGTATTCAGCATGGGTTACAGGTTACCAGGGTATTCCGCATGGGATAGATGTTACCAGGGTATTCAGCATGGGATAGATGTTAACAGGGCATTCAGCATGGGATAGATGTTACCAGGGTATTCAGCATGGGTTACAGGTTACCAGGGTATTCAGCATGGGATAGATGTTACCAGGGTATTCAGCATGGGATAGATGTTACCAGGGCATTCAGCATGGGATAGATGTTACCAGGGTATTCAGCATACGTTAGATGTTACCAGAGTATTCAGCATGGGTTAGATGTTACTATGACATTCAGCATGGGATAGATGTTACCAGGGTAATCAGCATGGGTTAGATGTTACCAGGGTATTCAGCATGGGTTACAGGTTACCAGGGTATTCAGCATGGGATAGATGTTACCAGGGTATTCAGCATGGGTTAGATGTTACCAGAGTATTCAGCATGGGTTAGATGTTACTATGACATTCAGCGTGGGATAGATGTTACCAGGGTATTCAGCATGGGTTACAGGTTACCAGCGTATTCAGCATGGGATAGATGTTACCAGGGTAATCAGCATGGGTTAGATGTTACCAGGGTATTCAGCATGGGTTACAGGTTACCAGGGTATTCAGCATGGGATAGATGTTACCAGGGTAATCAGCATGGGGTAGATGTTACCAGGGTATTCAGCATGGGTTACAGGTTACCAGGGTATTCAGCATGGGATAGATGTTACCAGGGTAATCAGCATGTGTTACAGGTTCCCAGGGTATTCAGCATGGGTTAGATGTTATCAGGGTATTCAGCATGGGTTAGATGTTACCAGGGTATTCAGCATGGGATAGATGTTACCAGGGTATTCAGCATGGGATAGATGTTACCAGGGTAATCAGCATGGGTTAGATGTTACCAGGGTATTCAGCATGGGATAGATGTTACCAGGGTAATCAACATGGGTTACAGGTTACCAGGGTATTCAGCATGGGATAGATGTTACCGGGGTATTCAGCATGGGTTACAGGTTACCAGGGTATTCAGCATGTGTTAGATGTTACCAGGGTAATCAGCATGGGTTAGATGTTACCAGGGTAATCAGCATGGGATACAGGTTACCAAGGTATTCGGCATGGGATAGATGTAACCAGGGAATTCAGCATGGGTTACAGGTTACCAGGGTATTCAGCATGGGATAGATGTTACCAGGGTATTCAGCATGGGTTACAGGTTACCAGGGTATTCAGCATGGGATAGATGTTACCAGGGTATTCAGCATGGGTTACAGGTTACCAAGGTATTCAGCATGGGATAGATGTTACCAGGGTAATCAGCATGGGTTACAGGTTACCAAGGTATTCAGCATGGGTTAGATGTTACTAGGACATTCAGCATGGGTTAGATGTTATCAGGGTATTCAGCATGGGTTAGATGTTACTAGGACATTCAGCAGGGGATAGATGTTACCAGGGTATTCAGCATGGGTTACAGGTTACCAGGGTATTCAGCATGGGATAGATGTTACCAGGGTAATCAGGATGGGTTAGATGTTACCAGGGTATCCAGCATGAGATAGATGTTACCAGGGTATGTAGGATGGGAGGTGCCCTCATTTAGCCATACCACTGCTAAGCTGCTTCATCTATGGAAAATGACACTCATACAATTGTGTAGCAGAGGGAAGGGGAGCAGCAGTGCATGCTGGCATTGTAACCACCATGGCAGTAACTACTTTCATATGATCTGGTCATGCTTGATGCTGCTGTATAGATGGGACACATTAATTCAGTTAATGACATGGGACCTTAAGCTGGAGTTAGCAAGCAGGGAAAATGTTAAGTTTTGATTATTTGGTATATAGGGGAAGCGGTTGCCATTGAGTAACACTGAACGATTTTGGATCACGATTTTAGTAGAAGTCATACAATCCCTGACAAATATGTAAATACCCTTCAGTTACCCTCAAATCTGATTGCATGGCAAGCACTAAACCCAGGTATGGAGGGAGTGCTATTTTTCCAGTGAAACCAAGTCTCAGTTATGACAATGACATAGATGTGTTCAACTTTCTGGAAAGCCTCAAGGTCAGGCAATTTATTATGAAGAGTTCAGGAATTGACAAGAACAACACTGATATAACCACATGGATGGATGTCAATATATTGAAAAGTCAGAAAATCAGATGATCAAGCACAATTGGTTCAAAGGTTCATAGATTAGAACTAGGTTAACTGCCCTTATAGGCCATTTTAAGCCTAGCTAATTACCCCATGTGAGAATCAAACCCTGCACCTTGTGTTTGCAAGGTAAATACCGTAACCATTATGCCCCCCAGCACCTTTTCAGAATTCTTTTTTGGGGGGAATGGAAGAGGACATACCCCCCCCTGCACCACCCTTCTAATTATATATACTAACTCTGAAAGTGGACTACGGTGGGGAAAGGGTAAATTCTCAAATCCTCACTGTCTTTCAATCTCACACAGAAGCACAACAGACAAGTTTGATCAGCTGATTTTTCTATCAGCTTTGTTAGTGCTTTTCTGGTTTTGAAAAGCTGACTTTCAACAGATTGTCTATAACCCAGTCAGAATTAGAATTTGATGTAACTGTTTCAGTAGCTGAACTTGCCATAAAAAGGCACTATGGGGCAAAAAAAGCTTCAGCTGGGATGCAGAAGCCATGAAATGAGAGGTGTAGACCATCCCTTGCAAAGCAAGTTGGCCTGTCTTTCATCTCATTCCAGGCTGACACATACTGGACCTCTCTGAAATGACTTGAACTACTTAGCCAATTATCTTATGTTTCTGTTTTGGTATCATTCTGAGCAAAGATAGACTTACACTCAGGGCCAGCGTCTTGCCTGCATTTAATGTATGCTTGGTGAGATTTAGCATGTCTCTCTTCATTTCCCTGAGATTGGAGCATCATAAGTCATTCACAACTGCATGGACTGCACTAGGTCATATTT
The DNA here is from genome assembly GCF_019279795.1 of Protopterus annectens. Taxonomy (NCBI): domain Eukaryota; kingdom Metazoa; phylum Chordata; order Ceratodontiformes; family Protopteridae; genus Protopterus; species Protopterus annectens. The sequence continues at coordinate 422,192,442 of NC_056729.1, forward strand.
ACTTTTGCCTGTTGTAATGGACCAAACAGCCCTCATGACATCACAAATCCTAGTGCTGGAGAGTCAACTAACTATCACACTGATCTTGTCCAGCCTCAAGAGAATGGAGAAGTATGCATGTCCAACAATGGAATCACCATTTACTAGCACATTTTTATTTGTATTCTTTGAAATACTGGGGGGTGTAAGGTCTACTGTCTACAGAGTGATGACTTATAGATACGTGAGAGGGGGAGAATACGGTGATACTATTTTTATGCTGAGACTTAGTTTTCCTAATTCTAGGAACCTTACGAAGTGACTTTGACATCATATATGGGCTTGATGGGTTCAGGAAGAAGTGTCACTGGTGCAGTGTGGTGCTCACAGGCCATCTTGTTTTTAAGTGAAAGGGCTTGTTCTGTATTGTGAAGCTACCTGCACCCCTTGCAGATCATTTCATGTAGTCAAAGTAATAGTTTACTGTCTGTGGGAATTTGGCAGTTTCTACACAGTGCTCCAAGGCTGGCTAAACAACTGACTCTGACTGATTTGTTTCCATGCTGTCCAGGAGAATTTATTTTGTAGAAACCAGGAGAATTTAATTTGTAGAAAAGGTAAATGTTTTGAACTGTTATTTGTCCACTTAGTCATATGTCTGCATGAAAAGTTTAGAATAAGATGTTATAATTAATAGCTATTACTAAGTGTCGCAACAATACCAGATCAGTAGCTAAATACCAAATACAGCTCAAAGCACAACTAAGGGCGACTAGTAGCAGTTAAGTTGAATGTGGAGTGGAGGCTGATGTAATAGGAACACTAGTTCTATAAACTGAGTAAATTCTTGTCATGTGGCTATGGAGTGTACTGTGCCATGCCACTGAACAGCATACAGCTCAAAACAGACTAGCAAAATGCAGATAAAGGTTTGCAAAGTACTGCAATTTAAACACGAGACAAAAAACGTCACAAAGTTTAACTGCCTTTCTTCTCTGAGTTAAAGAGATTCACAGAGCGCTGGCAAATTACTTCCTCTCACAAAACAATGTCTCAGCACAAAAAAGCAAACTTGTCATCAGTACAAATGAAATAAAACCCAATTAAAAGTAATAGCTTTATCAGTTTAAGTAATAAAATTAAACAAATAATGCAATTTCCATAGTTTTAGAGGGCTCAGTTTTAACTCACTCAAGCCTAAACACCTTTTTTGTATACTTCCAGTTCACACCCATACCTCATTGTGATAGTTGGGTCTTTTACCAGCTAATAATAAGCAGTATTAGAAAGGGCAAGGAGTTATCAACAAAATGGCACAAAGATTGTTAGTCTAGGATGTCCTGCAGTGGAGAAATAATCTTTATTTCCCTCATATTATTCATATTTTCATTTTTATGTTCATATTTCCATAACCAACAGACTTACATTTTATTGAGGTGTTGGAAACAGGACAACTCACTGAAAATGCTGGTTTATATCATACTTTACTGGAAATATTGCTCATCATTTGCCCTTTCGTTTTGCAATGGTGATGGACAGGTTGACAGATGAAATTAGACAGGAGGCCCAGTGGACTATGATGTTTGTGGATGACATTATGATTTGTAGTGAGAGTAGGGAACAGGTTGAGGAGACCCTGGAGAGGTGGAAATACACTCTAGAGAGAAGAGGAATGAAGGTCAGCAGGACTAAGATGGAATATATGTATGTGAATGACAGGAAGGACAGAGGAATGGTGAGGATGCAGGGAGTAGAGCTGGCGAAGGTGGATGAGTTTAAATACTTGGGATCAACAGTTCAGAGTAATGGTGAGTGTGGAAGAGAGGTGACAAAGAGAGTACAGGCAGGATGGAGTGGGTGGAGAAGAGTGTCAGGAGTGATTTGTGACAGACAAATACCAGTAAGAGTGAAAGGGAAGGTCTACAAGAGGGTAGTAATACCAGCTATGTTATATGGGTTGGAGACCGTGGCACTGACAAAAAGACAGGAGTTAGAGCTGGAGTTGGCAGAGTTAAAGATGTTAAGATTTGCACTGGGTGTGACAAGGATGGACAGGATTAGAAATGAGTATATTAGATGGTCAGCTGAGGCTGGACAGTTTGGAGACAAAGCCAGACAGGTGAGATTGCATTGGTTTGGACATGTGCTGAGGATAGATACTGAGTATACCAGGAGAAGGATGCTAAGGATGGAGCTGCCAAGTAAGAGGAAAAGAGAAAGGCCTAAGATAAGGTTTATGGATGTGGTGAGAGAGGGCATGCAGGTGGTTGGTGTGACAGAGCAAGATGTAGAGGACAGGAAGAAATGGAAAGAGATGATCCGCTGTGGCGACCCCTAATGGGAGCAACCAAAAGAAAAAGAAGAAGTTGTTTGTTAGTAATTATGAAAATAAGCAATATTTCCATATGCACTGTCTTTAATATTCACACTATAAGCTGTACATCTTGAGAGATATCTGCTATTTATATTGCTAATTCTACAATTAAACATATGTTTTCATATTTCTGTAAATATCTCAATAAACATGCATTTGTATAGGAATTTCTTGTTGTCAAGTGAAAGCTTATGTCTGTTTAACAAAAATGTTCTAACAATATATATTTAGGTTGTATAGTTTTCAAGATACGAACATTTGTGAAAGTTTAGGAAAACTATTATTTGGGGTTTATGTGCATTATAATATGTTACAGTATTTATGAAAAAAATGCACTGACTATTAAAACTGTAAAGAATATTTCTTACCTGATAATATTGCTTTTTGTACAGTTTAATAGCTTTTAGACTATGGGCTTACTGTACATCTGTACCCTGATTAGAGAATGAATGTTCTCCAGCAGGGTATTAATGTACAAGTAATGCCTGCTGAAAAACAAGTCCACCACTTCACGGCAGCATACCAAGCTGCCATGGAGCTCAGACTGAGAAAATGGAACAGCCACAATTATTTCACGCTTGCTAAACAGCGCTTCTGCTGTTTAGAGAGTGTAAAATATAAAAAGAGAAGACAACAAAAAGGTGTGTGTGTGTGTGTGTGTGTGTGTGTGTGTGTGTGTGTGTGTGTGTGTGTGTGTGTGTGTGTGTGTTTATGTCTGTGTTTGAGTGTATGTGTCAGTGAAGGTGAGAGAGAACGACCCATTGTTTTATACTCATTAAGCAGCATTTTTGCTATTTAGTGAGTGTAAAATAAAAAAAGAAAAAAATTAAAATAATGTATGCATGTATGTGAGTAAGACAGAGAGTGAATGAAACAGAAAAGTATGTGTTTATGTTTCTGTCTGCGTGTGTGTGTGTGTTCATGCATGAAAGCAAAGAGTGTGTGTGTTTGTGTGTGTGTGTGTGTGTGTATGTGTGTGTGTGTGTGTGTGTGTGTGTGTGTGTGTGTGTGTGTGTGTGTGTGCATGTGTGTGTGTGTGTGTGTGTGTGTGTGTGTGTGTGTGTGTACGTGTGTGTGCGTGTGTGTGTGAGAGAGAGAGAGAGAGCGAGAGAGTGAGAGAGAAAGTGAGAGTGATGTGTGAGTGAATGCATGTATGTAAGCAGAGGAGTCTGCCTGTGAGAGAAATCGAGAGAGAGTGAGACTGAATGTGTGTATGAAAGCAGCTGCAGACTGTGATAGACAGAAAGAGGGTGAGACAGATCTTGTGTGAGTGAATGTGTGTATGTGTGAAAGCAGAGGAAACTGTGTGTGTGTGTGTGTGTGTGTGTGTGTGTGTGTGTGTGTGTGTGTGTGTGTGTGTGTGTGTGTGTGTGTTTGTGTGTGTGTTTGTGTGTATGTGTGTGTATGTATGCGTGTGAAAGCAGAAGAGACTGTGCATGTGTGTATGGGAGAGAGAATGGGCTGTAGGTGAAATTGTTGTTTCACTTGCTTATTATTTTTTTTAACCACAGTATTATTTTTTATATATGTTAAATGTAAAATGCTTCTGCCAACACCATTAACATATACAACAGCAAGTTTGAAACAGTAGGCAAAGGAACTATTTTACATAAAAAATATATAAAAAAAATAATATACTACTTAAAAAATAAATAAGTAAAACACAATTTTACAGACAGCCCATTCTCTCAGTGCAATAATGCCCTCCAGCATGTGCGTTAATGTGTAATTAACGCCCTTCCTGGGGTGTAGAGGCCTGACGCTGCACCCTTTGTGGATGTTAATTACACATTAACACACACTCTGTCAGGCATTATTGCTTGCTTATTGTTCAGAAAATATTTAGATTTGTATATCTTATGCTTTTAAGTTTATTTTTCAGAAAATGCGCTGGAATGCAAGCAGTAAGCAGGCTGCTGACATTTATGTCTTACATTCGTGGTGAAAGAACTGTGCTAAACTCAGTTTTACTAAATGAATGCCTGAATAAGTGATATAAATGTTCCTAATATTCATTGTTGATTTTTTCAGCACATACAGTTTTAAAACAAGGCTCATATAACCATCACCATCAATCCACTCAGCACATACAGTTTAAAAAAATATAGATATCTTAAGAAGTAAGAATATTCATGATCACAGATCTGTGGACCAGTATGTACTTCTCACCTATCTGCAAACCATTCACCCTGACTCTATATATATTCCCTTTCCTGTATCGGCCCTCACTCAAATACCATTCTTAAAACCTGATGTCATCCTATGCACCAAGTTTGTATAATCACTTAATATCATCTGACTATTATTGTTTATAAGATTAATATCCCCAATAAATAAATACATTAACATCAATATATACATTCTCATCATCACACTATACCATCTAGAAATAAATGCTGACATCTCCTTCTTATTTGGGGCTTCCCATCCTTCACACTATAACCTGCAGTCAGCAGTCAGGTAATACACACCTGGCCTGTAGTACTTTGTCAGCCTAGTGCTGAATACTAATACATTCTATTCTGTCATCATTTCCACCCATATACAATCATGCCTTCAGAAAAACTCTACTATCTTATGGTCTCTCCCAATTAACTCCTTCACTCCAGACACCCCAAACCAAACTGCACTGTACCAACCATCCCTTTTCCATTCTTCCACCTAAACTCTGGCAATCTTACTCCCCTCAACTAAAAGGAATCCCATCCTTCCTCATGTTCAGAACTCAACTGAAAAGACACCTCCATCATAAATCTGACTTCAAGTGCTTTTCCACTGGATACATAACCTAACTCTCTCTTCACCAACATCACTTCTACTTTGACCCTCTGTTCTCCTCTGCTGCTTCCCTCTTATATTTACTACTAAAATTAATTTAATTAAAATTAATTGTAAGGGCCTTACAGAAACAGATGCCTGGTGCCAGAGCCATGGGCTCAAGCTTAATGCCAAGAAATGTATAGTTATCCCCTTCAGAAAAAAACATGTACCCATGAATTACTACATAGGTGACAGGACAGTAAACATCGAAAGTGTGATGAGAGACTTAGGGACACAGGTGGACAGTGGTCTCACTTTTGATAACCACATCGCCACAACAGTCAGGAAATCCTTCTATGTGGCACACCTCATCACTAAGGGCTTTTCATCCAGAAAAAAGGAGGTCATTGTCCCACTGTACTCATCCCTCATTAGACCCATTATAGAGTATAATGCCCTGTTTGGTATGTACCTCACAAGACATCTGCAACAGCTGGAAAGGCCACAGAAATACCTCACTAAAAGAATCACAGGCCTAAAGCAGATGCCATATGCTGACCGTCTAAAAAAACTCCAGCTATACTCTGTGGCATATCGTCTAATCAGAGGCGATCTCTGCTTAACATACAAGGTCATGTCAAACCCTGAGCTGTTGGACATGCTCCACTTAAAGAAATCCCAATCCCTCAGAGCCACACACTCCAGGGATCTAAACCTTGTCATCACAATGAACAAAACATGCTGGAGGGATAGGTTACTGACCCAGAGACTTCCCATATTCTGGAATAGACTGCCCATACATGTCAAGCAGAGCGCCTCATTGGCCCTCTTCAAAAGAAACCTTGATGGTTGGATGGGAGATAGGAAATTCACCCCAGGGATCATGTCAGTCACCCTGCTAGACAGGGGTCCAGAGAAGTAAATATTGTGGGAAGAAATATCCAGGGAATTGTTATGGCTAGGCTTGCATAGGCCCTAGGACCGATAGCCTAGTACCAACCTATGAACCTATGAACATTTGCTTTTTTACTCTGTTAATAATAGTTACATATTGTATTAGTTGTCTATAGGATTAGCTACCAACTGTGATTACTCTGTTTGTGAATTTGTTCTATTTAATTTTTTTTTTTGCGAATTTCTTCATCTGGGCTGTGCCTGCAAATGTCTACTGTGATCAATGTACTACCTCGCTAAGCAAACTAAAAAAATAAATAAATAAAATAAATGTATGGGTATACCACTAAAAAATGAAATACCCAAAGTCAACTGCAAGAACATCGACTGCATATAGTCGAAAACACACAAGTCAGCACGTCAGTATGCATTCACCAAAAAAAAAGCCTCAGTACATGTAATATTTTACTTTATAAAAATTAAATAAAACCTTGTTTTTTGAAGGGGCAAGCCCCCCTGCACCCCATGTGTGTGTGGGTGGGATGTGTTCCCCATACCCTATGTTAATTAAATATACTAACTTCGAGATTGCACAAACACTGGGTAAGGGCAAATTTCCCAAACCCTGGATTTGTGCCATCTTGTACATCTGTCAAACAGCTGCCTAGTTGACCATATGGAGTCAACTAAGCAGCTGTCGACCTATAACTCATTCAATTTGGTCATTATAACCTATGCACATACACACACACACACACACACACACACACACACACACACACACACACACATATATGCACAAACACCACACACATATATGTATCAACATCACATTGTCACCTCAGCATGGGGACTTTTGGTCACAGCATGTGTCATCAGAAAGCATTGCCATGTCTAGTAAAGTGTATCTCAATTTTAACTACTGATGTAATGAATGCTCAGTGAAAATATATTCCAGAATATGTTACATTCTCCAACCTGAACAGAAATCATATACTCACCCTATACAAGAATCTGAGTATAATGCAACATGCCAGACTGTCAATGTGAAATGCCTGAAAAGACCTACTTTTGACAGCTATATATAAAAGACCATCTGTAAGTCCACTGTGACTTCTTAATAACAATTTGAGGTAATCATAACAGGATATTTAGATACAAACTGCATCTAAGAGTGACATTTTACCATTAGAGGTTTCAGTGCAACTCAGTGCTGAATCTGGTCATACTACACTGTTCCCATAGAAAAAAAGAGTTTTAAACATTGTATGTCTAATGAGAAAAATGCCATTTTTTGTGAAATATATACATTTTTTTATTTCCAGTGTAATAACATCTCAAAATGATATATAGTGAATGCATGTTGCATTTTCTACCCTAAAGACAAGACATATACCCACTCCTAATAGAAATAGTATAATGTAACATGTCAGACTGTTGGTATGAAATGGTTTAATGACTTTGCATATCTATAACTAAAGTTAAGTATCTCAAACCCTCTTTGAGAGATATTGATAAAAGTTTTAGGAAAGTATCCTTGGGCACTAACATACAATATGCATTTGTGACTTCCATTATAACCTTAGAGGTTTAATTTATACTCAGTGCTGAATTTGACCATACCAATTGTAACCACAACATTCAGAATTTTAGTCATGGCATGTAAGGAGTGAGAAAAACATCACCTTGTTTGGTTGAGTATATATATATATATATATATATATATATATATATATATATATAAAACTTTTACTTATAATATAATAAGAATTATGTAATTATAATTTGAATATATGTTGCATTTCTCACCCTGAACTAACAAACCAAGCTATCAATGTAAGGGGATTAAAAACTCCTACTAATAATGTTAATTATTTAAGCAATAACCCACGTCTGGGTGTGGGTAATGCTGGATTTATCCACGGTTGGTATGGTTTGGTCATGAGGGCGAAGCATTACCCACACCCAGAAGTAGGTTATTGCTATTATACAATGACATTATTTACGAAAATAAATACTTACTTTTCTTAAATAATAGCATCGTATAATGCCTCCTTGCTGCATTTCCGCAGCTGTCCAGTATTCTGCGGCAGTTTTGATGTACTGCGCATGTGTATGGTTACGCAATACATCAGAACTGTGTGTGTGGTAGCAACGGAGAAAGATCTCTGTTGCTTTTAAAAACTTGTCTCTCTATGTTAAAAGAGTTTAACATAGCGAGATAGCTTTAAAAAAAGCAACAGAGATTTTCCTTTCTCCGTTGCTTTTTTTTTAAAGCTGTTTCGCTATGTTAAATGAGTTTAACATACCAAAACAGTATACAGTATATTCAGTATACAGTCCTTCTGTCATTAGTATATCACAACCAACAACAAGATGTGTGAGTAGTTACAATTTTGTTTTACAAAACCTACATTTGTCTGTTTCTCCTACATGTTCAATGGACTTTGTAAACCAACATGTACATAGTCCAATATCTTGGGCCAGCCAATATTAACCTTTCGTCTTTTGGTTTAAATTCACCTCTCCTTAACCATTCCTGTGTTTGATCCAAATCAACCTGAGGTTGTTCCAAGAGTTTTCTATACTTACAATTATATTTATGCATTTTCCGCATTTCTTGCTTTCTCATCTGATCCTTTGCCTTATAATCTTTCTTTTGCTTTTTGGCACATTCAGTTGCTGCCTGATTTTTATTTAATTCTGGTTTGATTTCCATTCCCACTTGACACCGACATGCTTCTGCTAAACTAAGCAGGGAAGTCATCTTTGACTTATTCTCCTCATGTTTTAAAACTTTCACTAAGCTTTGGTCCAGCTTTATATATGTAATCAATTTTGAGGAGGCACATACCTCCTTCAGAAATAGAACAGGAAATATATAGTCTTGGTATACACTGATTTTTATAAATCATTTGATAAGTATGATGCATCCTTCTTGTTTTCTTGTCCAATAGATCAAACACCTTTTAGGACCAGTCAGTCACTCCAAAACTGTAAGTTAGGACAGGAAGAGCAAAATGGTTTATATACTGGACTTTGTTCCTAGATGTCAGCACTATTTTCAATATTAATTTTAGTCTTCTAAAATATTCTTAAGTTTTATTCATATTAGTTCATGTTTTATTGCTGATACTTCAGCAATTTCCAAATACTGAGACACTCCCTCTTGCTCAAGTTTTTTTATATCACATTCCTGTCCCAGGCTGATATCTTCTTGGTGCTGCAGCTTTTCTGCTTTAAAGGTTGTTTTTGCACATTTATCAAGACCAAATCACATTCTTATCTTCTGAAAAAGATTTGACCACTTGCAGTTGTGCTATCACTTCTTCATCTGATGAACTATACAGTTTTAAATCATCCACAAAAAGATAAGAAGTCTTTATACTTTGTTGTTTTCTGGGAGCCAAGTTGTAGCCATGACCCAATCTGTTAAGTAGACAGTGTATTGGGTTAAGGGCAAGACAAAAAAGCAAAGGTGACAAAGAGTCACTCTGGAATATCCTCCTTTGAATTTTTATCCCTGGAATAACAGTTTGTCCTTTATCATATCTTCATTGCAAAGTGGCTTGCCACTGTTTCATGATCACTGCAATGTAATTGATCAGTGTAGGCTGTGTCTTATACATTTTAAGCTTCTTTTATCCATGAATGTGAAATACTGTTAAATGCTTTTTTGTAGCCTATCTATGCCACACTTAGATTCTTCCCCTTTTTACAGTTCTCCACTATGACTTTATTTAACCACAAATGATCCTTTCTTCCATATGACTTTCTTTTGTTACCTTTTGGTTCTATTGCCATGATTGAGTTTTCTTCTAAATGACTATAAATTCTGTCAGCATCAATTCTAGTGTATAGTTTATACGTCATTGGAAGGCAAGTTATTGGTTTATAGTTTACGGGACAGCTTGCAGGTTTGCTCTTAAGCAGAAATATTATTTTCCTGTTGTTAATCAGGTTGGTGTCTGTTTGGGGTGTGCATATAAACAGTTCTTACTCATGGCTAAATCCTCATGTAAATATGTTAATAATCTTAGCCAGAAATTAGGTACTGAATCTGGGCCTTGGGTTTTCTAATTAGGAGGTTTTCTTAACTTTGTTTCAATCTCTCTGGCTGTTACTTCATCCCATTTCATATCCTGTACATTTGAACTTCTTATTCTTTCTTTTACTTCTTCTATCCATTTAGCATCTTTGTTATGTTCCACGGGAGCTTCATAGATATTTCTCCAAAATGTATCTATGTCTTCCTTTTTTGGTGATGTTTCAATTCCTTTTGCCTTTACATCATTAATGAATTGTTTATTTTGTACTTTTGCTTTATATTCATCTACATATCTTCTAAGTGTTTCTGCCTGTGCTGATATTTTTAGTTAATTATTTGCGATATTGCATGATAGATCCTGATCTGTTCTAATACTGCACATTGCTTTTATCATGTCTTTCTAAGTATTTTTGTTGATTTGTTCCCTCTTTTATACTCCTTTAATAGTGGCACTTCTTGTCTTAATTGCTTTATAGTTTTCTCTAGTCGATAATTCCATGATGGCATTTGATTTCACCCCTTCCTTTCCCTTACTGCCTTGTGTTTTTGTGGTAAGACTTTATCTGTTATTAATTTAGCTGCACAGTAATATATCCTATTTAGTTATGTTATATCACATGAATCTCAATGAACCATCCTAATTACTGCGTTCATTTGTTTTATCAAACTTCTAACTTTTTGGGTTTTATTGACTTTCTGTAGTCTATTTCTTTCATTGATCTTAATATGTCTGTCCATCTCTATTAAAGCAATTAACTCTTATCTTAGATCATTTTCTTCTAAACTAAGGGTACAGTCTTTGTTCTCCGTTTCTTACTGGCATTCTACAGAAAGTTCCACAGCAAATTCGTGTGCTGCATTCTCTTCAATTTCATCCTGTGTCGTCCATTGCTCTTTCATATAGGAACTTACTGGGCTATCACTCCACAACATTGACTGTGTCAGAATTGCCAAAGTTTCCTGTTCCTTCCCTTGCTGTGCAATTCCAACTGAACATTTATACTGGTTTCCTATGGAAGGCTCCAAACTATCTTCATAGGTCAACTGATCAGATGTTTCCCACTCCACTGGTTTCTCCTTAATTTGGGGATCCATTGCTCTAGCCTACTGTGATGTTATCAGACTTAGATTTTCTACACTAAATCCTTCACTTCACAGGTAATCCATAATCTCAGTTTCTATTTCTTTAACTTCTCCATTACCAATCATCCTTTCTGGTTTTCCTCTTTGTTTTCTTATTTTTTTTTCTATTGTAAAAATTTCCACATCTGGATGCCTTTGTCTAGATTTCTTTTCAAATATCTTTAGTGATGCTCTTTTTGTATTGATTAGTTTTGCTTTCTCCTTTGCATAAACATTGCACCATATTAAATCTCCTTTTCTCTCCCATGTCCATATTTCTTCTTTAGATGATTCCTGTTCCTTCTGTTTCTCCTTACTTGGGGGACTCATTGTTCCATCACGCTGTGATATAACCTGTATTAGACCTTCTACACTAAATTGCTCACTTCACAGGTATTCCATAATTTCAGCTTCTGTTTTCTGTTCCATGTTCCGTCTTTGTGATCTTAGTTTTTGTATTGTGAAATTTTTCATATCTGGATGCTATTGCCTGCATTTCTCTTTGAATATCTTTGGGGCTGCTTTTTAGTACTGATTAATTTGGATTTCACCTTTGCACAAATATTGTACCATATCAGATCTCTCTTTTTTTCCCATGTCCATATTTCTGTTTTTATACCAACCACTTTGTTTATGTAGTGCTGCAATATAACTCATCCCTGTACTTTATATAAAAAAGATTTTTCCACCCACTAAAATTTTTGGGGAAAAAAATGTTTCACTTTATCTCTTTATAGCCCATTACTCAAATAAGCAAGAGAGTTAAAGGATGTAAGATTGTTGGTGGTGACTAATTCTAAAACCTATAGTTATCTGTACTGAGCCTAGGTCATGCTGACTGAGACAAATTTGTTTCTGACACAAAGTGGAATTTAAATTTCAAAACAAATGGTGGGATCTTTGTGGCCTGCGGTAGAAAAGCAAGATGAGTGTTTAAAAAAAAGGAAAGTTACTCAAGATTTTCTAAGAACTAAGAATCTTTGTGATATAATAGGGAGAAAATTAACTCTGGGGAAATGTTAACAAACAACACTGGATGGTGAAGTTTTCCTTTAAAGAGTCTCTGTAAAGAATGTTCCATAGTCATTAACTGAGCAGATAAAAGTGACATTGTTTTGATTTAGAATTCTGAGGATTATCTGAACATACTAGAAGAACATACTAGAAGAACATATATTACAGAAGAGGTTTCATGCTGAAAGGAAAAAAGAAGATCAATATAACAGAAATAATATGATTTTACAGGAAGCTGATGAAGCTGGTAGGTTCATTTTGGAAACACTGCTATTTGAGGGTAGATAAATCCTGGAATTTTCTGTGTACCTCTTATCCACAATTCATAAATCTCTTACTGACTAGGTAGACCAGCTACCATAGACAGAGTGGTGGAACCACATTCAAAATCAAGTACAAATTCAGATCCGTGTTAGTGAATGTTAGAGCATTTATTCAAGCCATTAAAATATAATTACAAGTATTGGTCAAAATGCAATAAAAATGGAGTGTTTCTTAGTCATCTTGGTTATTAAGGCATTTCATACTTCTATAAGCCACAAAACTGTTTTGTAGGCCATTAGATATTAGATAAAATGTAGGTATATGGTGAGACAGAATATAGGTTTCTGTTCGAAATGTTGGAAAATATTTTCATAAAAATGTCTTTATGAGCTGTGATAAAGTGTATCACTGGAACAGTGATAGAGCTGCTGTAGATTACTCATATACAACTCTATCAAGATGGTGGGAGGAAAAGAGATTACCATTCAATGGTAACAATAATGCATATTTTGATAAACTGTACTTTTTTGATGATGTTATAGTCATCTGAAAATGTGACTTCCAAGAATGGAAATGCTTTCATTAGCTAACTAATTGTCATACTAAGAACTAGCAAGTGCAGATGACCCAATACCTTCCCAGATAACGGCAGATGCTAATTTGGTAAAATACCAAATTCAGGCTGTTGAAATGCAGCTTCGAAGGTGTAAAATTTATGTCAGAAGTAGCCAACTAATTGTCATATGTGTTTAGAATTTGAAGCTACTGTCAATAATAAATACAGATCTTATTCAGATATTTTCATTTTAGTAGCAGAAGATGGCACATTAGTAACAAGCATATATAAGAAAGAAGACAAAAATCTTTACATTAGGCAAAAGGCTGTCATCAAAAGCATATTATTCATAACAAGTCAAAGTCTCAACTAATGCAGGAAATAAATTTGCTCAGAAGAGTATATCATGGCTAGAAACAGGAATAAAATGAGAAAGAGATTTATTGATTGTGATTACAATTAAGATATTTTGGATCAATACATAAAGAATATTGAAGAATTTGACAGTGCATGTACTTTGTACAGACAAGAAGGTAATAAATGTTGTTAGGGAAAGGTGTAGATTTTGTCATCATCTATAACCCAAGGGTAGGAAGCATTAGGTATTATATAAAAATTATACATTTTGATGAGAAGATTTGAATTGCAAATAAATTGTGAACGATGAAGTAAAAACAGTATACAGGAATGGTAAAATGGTATGAAAGAAAACAGCTACAACTCATAATGTACTGGGTTGGCCACAAAACACAATGGAGAGAGAAGGATATGCTTGGAGCCACTGTAGTAGTTGCAAACATATAAAATTATCAAAATAATTGATCTTAGGTGGGAGACAAGGAACAAGCATAACAAATCACTTTATAAGCTGTCAGTCAGACTATGATGTGTATGCAGTAATACATATATGTGATTTAAATTAAAAAATAGAAGATATTTCTTCAAAGAATTATGAATATCAGAGTGGCAAATGAAACCACAGGGAGAGTGTTACACCCTTATAGTGGGGAAACAGGAATGTCACTTTTCTTTACTAAGTACAGGAAAGGTAGTACCAAAGAAAAGAATGATGGATGCCAAACTTAATAAGTACGAAAATGGCTGCATTTATATGATAAATGGTTATCACTGTTAATTCTAAATGAGGTATTTGAGCCTAAACCACACTTGAAATATGGAAGCTGAAACAGAAGTTATTTAAGTAATGATACGCTTAAATATGGTTTATGGGTGGCTAGAAAATGCTATATTTTATTCAATAAAATCATAGAGGAGTATTCAGAAAGATCTGGAGTGCCATATTACAGTGTTAAATTATTAAAGGCATCATAGTGTGATGAGGCTTGATGCTACTTAGGTACATATTAGGCCCAAACATAGCAAAGACATTCTGAGAATGCGGTTGCAAAGTAAATTAGTACAGCAATTTTACTGGAAGCAGTTGTGGTACTGAACTGTAGTAAAGTAACTACATTATGAGCAGCATTCTCTAGGATATGTACATTTACATGCACAATGAAGTACCTCATAGCTGCAATAAAAATACTGAGAGCAGGCCACACATGGCCAGCACAGCAATGGTCCAGCTCAGTTCATCATATAAATGGGGAGGAAAAGAGAAGATAAGAAATGCAGAAATGGGGCAAGAGCCACAGAAGCCACCAGTGAGCACTGCAGATCACGTTCAGTAGAGTGACCTTCATCTTCCTGCTGAAAGGCAGACCTAGTGACTGCCAGTGATACACCACCAGGCACATTGATTGGAACAGACCAAAATGGCTGCCATTGCTTTACATCCTGTACCACAACTGAACCTGTAGGAGACAAAAACAGAAAGAGATAATATACAACACTTTAGTACATGTGTATGACAAATAGACTTTCAATTGTGCATGACAAAACACGGACATAGTATACATATCCTGCTACCTGGACAACCTGTCTGACCTCTGTTAGGCCCATTTTACTGAATACTCTGTTTTATTTTACAGCAGGTGACATCATTTCCATCTCTAGTAGACAGAGGCAGCCTAGAAGTGCTTCACCACACATGTCCAAACATACATATACCCCTGAAAATAACCCTAGGGTATCAAAACTTGTCAGATACATTTGGGAAGCATGAGCAGGCTCATAAAGGCCCCTTGGAGTCATGAGCCTTGTAATTACCTATGAACCTCTTTAGACAGGCCTCAGTGTTGAAGGTAATCTCAGCTACAGTAAAAGAAAACAGAACATATTTCGTAAAATGTGCCTCTGCAAGGAAACCAACTGCCAGAAATCACATTACAAAAACATATATAGAGTGCTTACTGTAAAATGCCAGCTCACACACCCTAACTTTTGTCGTCTGTTGTCAAAGCAGGGGGTCTATATCAGAACATCGAAGTATTAAAACTTTGAATGTTCTGATATCGAACACTATTCAGCAAATGCTAAGAATAGCGAAGCTCCAGAACATCAAATTCTTTCCTTGGGAAAGAATTTGGTTGGCCATTTCTGTGGCTTCGCTATTCTTATCGCTGTGGTGGAAAGTTATGGGTTGGGTTCAGGTAAGTGTGCGATTGTTTGTACGTTAGGGTTAGGGGTGGGTTAAGTGAGTTAGGGTTAGGGAGTGGGTTAAGCATGTGTGCGATAGTGACAGACTTTAGGGTTGGGGTGGTTTAAGTGAATTAGGGTTAGGGCGCAGGTTAGGTGAGTGTGCGATAGTGACAGACCTTAGGGTTAGGGTTTGGGTTAAGGTAAGTGGGTAGATAGTAGTGTATGTTTAGTTTAGTGTAGCGTTAGATGTAGGAATTTAAGTGTATGTGTGTGGTTGTTGTTTATTTGATGTGCTTGTGTTGTGTGTATGTGTTTCGGAGCAGCAAATTTTTTCCATGGGAAAAATTTGCTGTTCTGAATGTTCGATATTTTCATGTTTAGATGTTTTGGGGCCAATGAAATAGTGTTCGCTATTTTCATCTTTTGATAACGTGATATAAACGTAAAGCAGGATGGAGTAGAGCCTCAACAGGTCACAACAATAATACCTGTACTACTACCCAGAGTGAGTAATGCCACTACTTTGGCAAGCTGGTGCTAGGCTTCAATATTATATAAAAGGCCATCATTGTGGCCCTTTAAGTGCTACTGATAAGGCTCTGTGCAGCAGATGCAAAAATATCTTAGCTTTCTGGCTGTACCATGCTGGAGCCCTACTGTGCCGAGTGCCTAAAGATACCATGTACACTCAACGGGTCAGAATGAGGAGCAAAATGGCAGCCCAGTGACCATGGGTGCATGTCATGGACACATCATGATACACATCAATGGGCAGCAATGGAAAACTGTGGACAGTGTCAGTAGCACACAGTGGTGGTGTTATAGACTTTGCAGTCTCCATGAATGAGCATAGTGTGCACATGTCCTCACCTTGGAAACAGGCATAGATAAGAACAGCAGTGCTATCTGGGTATGATACTGTAATATGTTATGCCAAAAGTTAGAGACAATCACACTGTTGCCTCATTATCATAATCACAGTGTTATGAGGCCCATGGTAGTGTGATAAAAAGCTCAGTCTCCATATTGTGAGAGACTGTAGTAAGACAAGCAAGCCAGGTATAGGAATTCACTGGATAAAAGCTTGTTATGTGATAAATGCACAGTGAAGGAAGGTAAGGGCAACTGATTTTGTACCTCAGTAATACACTAAGCACTCATGGTGCATGGAAGTAATGGGACAGACTGAAAAGAGTGGACTAAGTGAGGTAACATAGCACAAGGGAATGGCAGTCTACTGTCCATCTCTGTGGGGTGTGCTCATTCTGGCAGAGAACAAAACAAAGGCCATAACAGGTTACTGTCCATCTGGAGGGGGCTTACCCTGACAGAGAACATAGAACAAGGGCATGACAGCTTACTTACTGGGAGGGCACACTGTGGCCTATGTGCACAGACTGCAAGACATGGTACAGTGGGAACAATGACTGCAGTCCATTGGTCATGGCCTGGCCATGTGTAGAGAAGGAAGAGAGTGACACACTATGTGCACAACACTACAGACCTTTAACACAGTGCTAGAAGAAGGTCGACAGTGATAACATGCTCACTGCTGTTGTCAGTATGGGGCATGGTGACAATGACCTCATTGCAATAGCAGACAGGTATGTGACAATCAAATAGATGCAGGTGGCAGTGCTGTGATATAAGAGTTTGCTAGTGACACACACACACACACACACACACACACACACACACACACACACACACACACACACACACACACACACACACACACACTGAGCCACTGAGCCATACGTGTAACATATTGTGGTGGGTCCAAGAGAACAGCAATGAATGAAAAAAATCACCACCCAGAAGATGGTGATGCTACTGCAGGCCCTATGGACATTTGACATGTTTATCCTTGATAAAGGTAGATCTAACAAAATATTCTGGGGCTAGGTGTGGCAAAGAGTAGTGCAGAACATCACTGCTGTGGGTGACCATAATATTGCAATAGTACAGGTACATCACAGGGTCACCAGTATAATACTGCATGCTAAGACCGAGGCACAGGACTTCACTAGGGTCAGACCCACCACAGGAGGTGGACCACTTACACAGAGGCAGCTTATAGAGGTGGAAGAGTTCATGGTAACCTTGTCTGTGGCAGATGAGTGACCCCCTTCTACCTGGCAGTAGATGGTATGTGGGAGCTTGCCTGATGACAACTGCCACAGTATCTGTAGAGAATGTACTAGGCTAGTAACAAACTATGCACTCATTGTATACTGACACATGCATACATATCTGTTTTCAAGGTACATCAGAGATGCAAATGTAACAACCTGCACCACAAGGTATATATGTATGTGCCCATATGCAATTTGCATAAGTGGCCTGTACCAGTCTGTGTGCCACAGGCTGGATGGAATAAGGTCTGTCTTCCAGCACTGTCACGGATCCATCCATTCATCCACATCCCCTTTTGTCCCATTTTTGCACATTGGGTTGAGGTGTCACTTCACCATTGCCAATCATCTACAACCAAGGTTCACAATTCCAGGTGGCTCACCTTGCCACAGTTGTTCTTACCACATGCTCACATGCACACTGACACCGATGGCCAATTTAAACTGTCCAATCCACCTGCTGCATGTCTTTGGAATGTGGGATTAAACTAGAGTATCCAGAGGAAACCCACTCAAACACAAGGAGGACATGCAGACTTCTCACAGAAGGCAGCTCATCTGAGTTTTGAACCAGAGGACCAGAAGGCAGCTCATCTGATAATTGAACCAGAGGACCTATTGCTGTGAGGTATGTTACCAGTATGTTTTCACAGGTTCCAGTAATGGCTTATGCAGTACAACAGGTCAGAACATGTCTGAGATCAATAGGTCATTTGTGGTCAACAATGATACCACCAGGCACACAGCACAGTCAGATGACACAATGACACTGTCAGCAATGCTAACATTCGAGAACACACACATATCCCCTACATATGACGTGATGAGAAGGGGAAGGTCAAATCTCCATAATCCCCTGAGTTTAGCTCTGGATGTCATGTCCATATGAGCCCACCTAGCCTACAAAGGAGTCATCAGCATCCATCAGTTATGCTGCTTCTAATATCTGTGAGTCCACCATAGAGGAGAGGGATGTAGGTGGCTATTGCTGTCATCATGATTCCATGACCAGGGTACCACACTTGGTATCGATCAGTGATCCAGCTAGAGATAGCTACTATGCACACAATGGCACAGGTGGTGACCATATGTGACCTGATTGAGGATGTACAGTTTGCAGCAGTGACTACAGAATGACCTGCATCAAATGAAGAGTGACTTGGCATACAGTGATCTGGAGGAAACATGCCTGCTGAGGGCATTGGTGGTCCAAATGACTTCCATTGTTGCATCAGTGAAAGTCCTGGCAAATGCCTACCATAGTGCAAAGAGTTGCATGTGTGGCAGATGGTCACAGGCTAAGCTTATGCTGATGCCACACACTATTTCAGAGATCATATTACTATCACCTCTGGCTACGGCAGGCTCCACACTGAGATGTGGCCAGTATCAAGGTTTTGGCTTATGTTCAGCTGGATCTACCAATGGGCTACCCCACTGGGCATCTACTCTGGTTTCCACAGTTCCATACCATCCCTATCCCCTCTGGGTCCACTGAGTTATAGTGACAAATCTTCAAAAATAATATATTTCAATTGAAAATTCAGGTATGGGGTTATATACCCAGGTCATTAAAAATAATCTTTTGGTTGTCTTACAACCATTTTAAATGCCTGTTCTTTTCTCCTTGGACTATGTTCCCTAAATAACCTAACAGATAAACGTCTAGTTTGAAGGAATACATATCTTTATTGCTGTCTTGATCATGATCTCTTTGGTCTTCATTCATCAATTGTTCACCTGCTCATGAGTCCAACAACAAAACTTAACTCAGCTGGCCTCTTGTTGCAATGCCAACATGCATTATTGGGCAGCACAGTGGTGCAGCTGTTAACA
The DNA here is from genome assembly GCF_019279795.1 of Protopterus annectens. Taxonomy (NCBI): domain Eukaryota; kingdom Metazoa; phylum Chordata; order Ceratodontiformes; family Protopteridae; genus Protopterus; species Protopterus annectens. The sequence goes on from NC_056729.1 coordinate 422,211,965, forward strand.
TTGTCACCTCACAGCAAGAGGTTCTCAGGGTTGATTCTTGGCTGGGGTACTTTCTGTGCAGAGTCTGCATGTCCTCCCTGCATTCGTATGGGTTTCCTCTGGGTACTCTGATTTCCCACCACATTCCAAAGACATGCACCTGGAGTGTTTCTCCCAGGGCATCTGCTGAAAATAGGCTCTGTCATGGTCAGACTTTCCTGATCAACAAATGTTAAATAAATAAATAATTATTTCCATTTTGAACAATTTTGTTTTAGTATAATGAATTACCTGGAATATTTTATATTGAATTGCTCTGTCACATGATACATACTCTTCTGAAAACTTCATAAATTATGTTGGCTCATTTTTTTTAATTATGTGACTTCATCTTTTTAGATTTAGATTTATAACATACATAGGTTCATGGGTGAGTACCACTCTGACTGCTTTTATGAGTTGTTTTGAGCCTGGTCTATTTTTTTCAAGGGTGAGAATCAAACCCTCTTCTTTGGGTCCATGAAGTAAACACCTTTACCATTACCCCCAACCCCTCTTAATTTGTCCTTCCAATTCTTTTCTTTAGCTCATGGGAAATTCATACAGCTCCAGTACTTACACCAGTTGTGGTTCCAAAGCATAACAGATCATGAAAAGGTGATTTCCCAAACAATTATTTCTCTATTACCCCCTCCTCATTCCAAATTACCTCTTCACTATGTCTTCTGTTCTATGTGACTTGATCTACACACTTGTGTTGGAGTGTCATCAACAAAAAATCCACACAGTCTAACTGATATAGTATTGACAGATGGTGGTCTCCCTTGAGGACATGGTAAGGATTACAGGTACATACTGCCAACTGCTGAAGTCAGTGGTACAACTAGTGATGCTAAACTATCAGCCATCCATTGCAGGGTGCAGCACATTAACTGCATCAGCTCATGAGCAGTAATGTTCAAACAGTGAAACTTTCAGCACCACCTACAGAAACTAATGTTAGACCAATGCAGCTAATAGACAAATACAGTGACACCATGCATGTTGCTGACATTCCATTGTGTGGAGTAATTCCTGTGGTATCACAGCTGTCTAAGCCTATGATTCTTTGCTTGCCTACAGTAGATCACCCTCAATAGCAACACCCTCACCAGCTAAAGCATTGTGTTTATGATGCTGTTCTCACTATAGTGAGTCCACAACATGTCCAACTGCAGTTTGCAGGCTGTATGTTCCCTTTCATAATATGTTCTGAGCAGGTTGATGAGCCTCTATATCATTGACCAAGTCCAGCAGAGGGACCCTTATCATATACTTGTTTAGCACTATCCCCATCACTGACACACTAGAGGCTGCTGCACATGGCCTACGGGCCTCAGTATGCACAGTGTACATGTGCCGTTGTACCTGCACAGAACTCACAGTATGTCTGCATTGCACAATATTCATCTTGTAACATTGTGCTATGCTGCTCTACCATCAAAAGCAGAAAGCTGCCTCTGCAGCATATTCAGCCATGGTAGCATATTGGCATCATCGGTCCTGGAGGTATCAAGACAGTCATACCCAGAGTATCTGAGAAGGAATAAGGCAGGTCATGACAACCATTACTAGTATCCCCAGGAATGGAGAGGAGTATGTATTAGCATGCATGGTCCATCCTGTCCTAAAGACAGTCCGAATGGCTTCAATGAGTGACTGAGGCAGGGCAGCTACTTACAATCCCAGGACTAGATAAGTCATGTCACTTTATAACCTTTACATGAAGTACATACATGTCTCTGTATGTGCATTGATGAATTATTTCTGATGCAGTACAAAATGACTGACAGGTGTGTATTTCAAAACCAGTAACCCAACAGTATTTCTTTCTACATGAGCATGCTCTTTTAAGCCTGGTTTGGGTAACCATAAAACCATCTCTGTAATGGACAGTCCCTCAACAGTGTACGGCATGTCAAACTTTTCCTTTAAAATCCACAATATATATGTTCTCTCCTTTAATACATGTAGTTACGTTTCATAGATTAACTGTGTAAAACTTAAATAATTGCAGTGCCATTGCACAATGCTAGGCAATGGTCATCCTTGTAGTAGGAATTGTTAGTTGACTAAACTTTACTGTAAATCCCAACTGCAGCCCTGCTGCATGACTTCAGGTGTAGGTCACATCAATAGTACTCAATATCAGCTGCCTAAACTTTGCTGTTCTTTCTGCTGATTCTGTTGCATGAGACCAGGTATGATGCACGCCTGTAGTACAGACTGTTATCCCTATAAATTTCACTGTATATTCAAACGGCAGACATGGGCCATGTGTAGCATGGACTGTTATCCATCTAAATTTTGATTTACTGTCAAGATTATCCTTCAGAGAACAGTTGTATTCCCTTAGAGAAAACAGTGGAAACAATCTCCCCTCCTTATGTAGACCTCCCTTTAGGTTTAAAACTGGAGAATGACAAGTGTGGTGGCTAAACTAGTTATCTGTTTAATGTGATATATAGACATACAGATGACTGTCCTACTTAGACAGCTGCATTATGGGATTACCGATGTATGACACCAGCTGACAACCAGTCATGTTTGCAATTTGCATGTGTTTAGTGCTGTTCTTCATTGCTATCTTACAGACTGCATACAAGAGGATTGTGTAGACAGGACCCATGAGGCAAAAAAAAAGGAAGTGATCATGGCTGTGCAAAAGGAGTTATGGAGGATGGTGAAATCTCTGAACCACATGGTCAGAAGTCATGGTAGCTGCCCATATCAATGTAACAGAACATCTGCAAGTGGCCATGTGGGATGGTCATGGAGGTTCATAGCATGCATGAGGCCAGTGGAAAGTACAGACACCAACATGATGGATAACCTACATCCCCTAAGGGAGGACTACAATCCTGTCTGAGAGCATATTGGCCCACATGTGAACATCTGCATAGTTCTCATGGGGACCATGCCTGCAAGCCAGGGCAGACAGACAATCTTCATTCCCCATGGTTTGCTACCAACAGACTACTTCAAAACATTTTTCCTGAGTATCATAACCATCTATGGATGCATGCTCTTCATAGAAATTCCCAGCAGTAAGTCCTTATGTAACCTTTGGAAGCCTCCCACCCTTCTCTTGACACTGGTCATGGTCACAGTTCTGGGCTGCATAAGAGATGTTGCAACTCCTGAATACCAGTGGATATAATACAAACTTTTGTACATTTCTGTAAATTGTTTAATAGTTTGCATGCTGCTGTTTCTGAAAGTGCTGTTATGCAAATAACTCAATAGTTTTATCTAAAAAAAAACACACATATATATATATATATATATATATATATATATATGTGGGTCTACCTAACAACGCCAAAAGCTGACAACGCCGACGATGAGAACACCGACACCAGAAGATCGAAAACTGAGATGACTGACGGATGAAAACCCCGACGCTGAGAACACCGACATGTGAAAAGGCTGTGTAAGTATGTGGTAGTGACGGACATTAGGGTTAGGGTGCGAGTAAGGTAAGTGTGCAATATTGACGGACTCTAAGGATAGGGGTGGGTTAAGTGAGTTAGGGTTAGGGCGCGGGTTAGGTGAGTGTGTGATAGTGACAGTCTTTAGGGTTAGGGGCGGGTTAAGTGAGTTAGGGTTAGGGTGCGGGTTAGGTGAGTGTGTGATAGTGACAGTCTTTAGGGTTAGGGGCAGGTTAAGTGAGTTAGGGTTAGGGCGCGGGTTAGGTGAGTGTGCGATAGTGACAGTCTTTAGGGTTAGGGGTGGGTTAAGTGAGTTAGGGTTAGGGCGCGGGTTAGGTGAGTGTGCGATAGTGACGGACCTTAGGGTTTGGGTTTGGGTTAAGGTTATAGATAGTTGTGTATGTAAGGTTTAGTGTGGGTTTGTAAGGATTTTGGCGTGCTTGTGTTGTGTGTGTGCTTTTTGGACAGGGGATTTGTTTTGTTTGTTGATTGTCGGGATTGTGGTGTGTCGGGCATGTGAGGTTTCGTGTTTGTGAATTATCGGTTATGTGGTGTCGGTGATTTCGTTGTTGGTGTTGTAGTGCGTCGGTGTTGTCAGGTAGATCCATATATATATATATATATATATATATATATATATATATATATATATATATATATATATATACATATACACTCCCTTAATGCCGGTGCCATGTCTGTTACTTAGTCATATAATTTTAAACATACAGTACATGATCTGCTTACTGACAGTGCTTGAAGATGCCATCCATATGCAGGTGAAATATTTTAGCAATAACCCACAACTGGGTGTGGGTATCACAAGATTTACCCCATGGTTGGGTTGAAGTCCGAGTCATGAAATGAAGCCATCCACTGGTAAATCCTTTAATACCCACATCCAAAAGTGGGTTATTGCTTTTATACAGTGACATTATTGAAGAAATAAATTGCTTACCTTTCTTAAATAATGTCTTTGTATAATGGCACTGTAGGGTTCCTCTGTGTTCTTCCCTATTTACTGATGTACTGCACATGCGTAAGGGACTTACATTCCCACACTTGCACAGTACAACACTGCTATTCAGGAGAAGCAACAGAGAAAAGAGAATCTCTGATGCTGTTTTTTTTTTCCTGCCATGATACCCATGTTAATGCAAAAAAATCGGGACAAAGCCCAACATAATGGGGGGACAAAGGTCCAAAAATAGTGACAGCTTTTATATACTTCTTTTATAAACTTAAGAAATTGCTTAGATGAGAGTTTTTCAGTGAGAGTAAGTTTTCTAAAATATATGAAGCCTAAACCTAAAATGTCTGGCATTATTTAATGACTTCAACCCTCAGTGGCTTGCCAGAAAACGACATTTTTTATGAGGAAAACACCAAAACTATGAGACAAAAATCGGGACAGTTGAGAGGTATGACTGCCTATATTTAATAGGGACAGCACAGAATTACAGGAAAAATCAGGTACATTACTGTTGCTGTAGGTTTGCAGAATGTACCTGATTTTCTTGTGTTTTGCAAGCATATGCCAACAGAAAGTCTGGCCACTCAATGGTATTTCAGCATCCGGATTTTTTATATTAGTATATGCTCAATTTACAATGGGCACTTTGACTGATCTGTCCAATCAGCATGCACATTTTTGAATGGCAATGAGCTATTGTATTATTGTATAATTGCTGGTACATTATGCAGATCTGATGTTTGTAATATAATAGCTGGCCACTGATGACCAGTAGGTGGCAAGGCGTGTGTTACAACTAGGGGTTACATTAAAATATGCATCAGTTGTAACTTTATAGCCTAGTAACCATAAACACATTATCTATCATTCTCTGTACAGCTTATTTGGCAATATTGGTTTGCAGTAATTCCTATATGTACTCTGCAAGTGCTACTTCATAGTTATTCTATTCAAGTCATAAATGCAAATGTACAGGAGGCTGCACTATACACTAACACTGAATGAGTGTAGGATCCCATTTTGTTTTAATGAACTGCTGCATATTGTAAATGTCTTACCTTTCTCCTGATGGTTGACATGCACACTCACGGGAGAGAGCCCTGGTATCACTTCTTATGTATGCATGCACCCACAAGGGCATGTGCGTGATGCTATCTTATGAACAAAGCCTGGCAGATGTATGCACATAACCCTGCACCATGTGATGCATGCACCGCACCTTGCTTTGCAGTAACTACTGACATTGCAAGAGACTAGGTACCTTCCTCTCCCCAGGATTGGCACATCAGTGCTGGCTGCTCTGTCCCATCATCCATTGCCAGCTCCACGAATATTAGCTCATCACAGGTCATTGGGGTTCTAGTTAGAGCTTTATTCCCGTGTGCCATGTAACACAGTGACCATTCTTGATATATATGTATAAGCAAACCATCATTTCTTATGTCATGATTATGGAAATACATCATGCCTTTTCAACAGTGTTATCTCACATTTCTAAACAGGTCCTATGTTAAGTAATACATTCAGGGCAGTTTTAACCTTGACTTATAGACTGTACTTTTAGCAAGCATCCCTTTATATCACTTGTAGAAATTTATAAATAGCAAATTGTGCTTGGGTAGGCTGGTAGTGAAATAAAATGCACTATGGCAATTTGTGATCAGGTAATAATTCAAGACAAAATAATGTTTTCTTCTAAGGAAAAGGGTGTTTAAGAAAGTGCGTGATTCACTTTCATAAAATACCATTATACGGTATTTTGTGTATTTCCAAATGAGTTTCTGCTGGAAAGACTATAATAGCACTGTCATTTAATACAATCCAGTACAGAATGTTTGAACATTCAAGGCAGCTGCAGACTTTGAAAGGTAGAACTACAGCCATTTCTAATTTGTCATGGGAAGAAGGTGAGCAGTAGATTTTTTGAAATTGTGTAGCTAACCATAAGTTACAGATGCATACAGGATTTTTATGTGACAACTGAAATATCTCTGAGTACTACAAATACAAATATAACCTTTGATAATATACTGTCTTTGAGTCTGACAGACAGTTTTTTTTTTTTTGCATACAGAGAGGTTATCAGATTCTACCAAGACTGATGCATGAAGGGTACAACCATTGAATGAGTGGTGATGGTTGTGTGATCCCAGGTTACAAAATGAAAGGCTTCTAATGCTGAATACAGCTCTCAAGGTCACTCGATTAAACACTGATTTATAAAGTCTTGATTTTTATCTGTCTCTGCCATCTCTGTGCAGAAATTCCACATGAGGAAACTTAATACATAACACAGCAGAATAATGTAGTAAAATGGAAACCAGTATAAAGCAGAAAAAGTGACATATCGCACCAAAAGCTGGCAGCAAAACTTTATCAAGGTTGATACGGGATGTGAAAATAGTAATTACACACATTTTATGGCAGTTTAAAACTATTATTGTAATGCCTATAACCTTTATTTAGATGTCTGCCGATCACAGAAGATAAATAAAGTAACAGTTTTTATATTCTTTATCTAAAACATTTACGTGATGGGGACTGAAAAGGTCAGCTATGTCACCGTTGATAGCACAGGGCATGTGCATATATCAGAATATATCTGAGGTGTATACTGTTAGGGATCATTTAATATTTATATGCCTTTAACTCTTTGTGACAAACTACCACCAGAATATGCAACCTGACTAGAAATCTAGATTTACATAATTTAGATATACTTAAGATCTTTTATGTTAAGAAGGAGTTTTGAACGACTGCTGGCCTTACATTCTATTTGCTTTGCTGCAGGTCTGAGGAACATGATATGTTGAGTATACTTGAAAAGACATTCAGTGTGTATTCATTTGATCAGCTTATACTGATATATTTTTTTCAGAAATGAAGCTCCACAAATGTGCATCCTTGGCACCAATTTCCAGCTACTGTTCCAAAACACAGCAAGAAAATGTAGCAGAAAAATGCCTGTGTGCATTAAACCTATTTACAAGGGACTGATTATTGTGAGGATTACAAACTACCATATTCACACAACCGGGAAAAAAGAAGCAAGGGACACGGATTAAGTATATATGTAAGCATGTCAACCATTTTAAGAGCTCTGCAATAGTATAAGTAATCTCAAACTAGCCAGTGAGCAACTGGTAATTGTCATTTTATAACTTAAGTTATACTTTTATGGCTGGCCTGACCCTCTGTTTTTCGTGACTCATTCTGTTAGGGAAAACTATGACTTTGCAATTTAACATTTCTCTGTTCTTCCTACTGATTTTCTTCACTTGATATTACGAAACATACATTCTGACAACACAGCACATTGTTATAAAACATGCAGTATGTTACAAACTTCTATTTTGGGAAAGTAACTCAGTACTGGATTCTTGGTAGAGAGTTCAGAGTTCTTAGCTTCATTATTGAACCATTCAAACTTCTATATATTTGTAACAGAATAACAGTTCTTAGGAACATGTAAATAACATCTGTTCAACATGCCCGCTTCACTTTCCACATCATATTTCACTGTGTAAGTATGATTCTTTTTGTTTCATTGCATTCAGCTGTACCGTCTACTTTAACCTAGTTTTTATTATTGCCTTGATTGGAATAAGTCTTGACAGGCATTCTTATTAACCATTTTTTGTTGTCATGACCACAGTAGTCTCTTTGATATTTAAATATTTTAAGTTTAGTTTTTTCATCATATTTAGCAATAGCATTGGTGAGTTTAGGTTTTAAAAATATAAAGTCATTAATAGTCATTAGTCTTGCCTCTAAGCAACAACTTGTTCTCTAAGGATTTGATTTTAACCTTCAATTCTGGTTTGACAGTAGATCAAGTATATTAGTATTTATGTGAATGAAAGAAGCTTTTCATATATATATATATATATATATATATATATATATATATATATATATATATATACACATATACACATTGGAAACAAATGAATTGCTCTGTTATAGGAGTGTCCATTCTTATATTAAAACCAGTGGGTGGCAGTCATAGTGCTGCCACACTTGTATATAAGTGAGCAAAGAATGAATAAGCAGAGCACAAAATGAATATAACAAGAGAAAGATTAGCTAATGGGCTTTTTATTCAATGCACAGTAGTTCAAAGGGAGCACTGCTAAATCACTAATGCTAAACCAAAGTCACAAAAACAGATGTCAAAACCTGGCAGCATACCTAAACTATTGAAAATGTCACTGCATAAACATACTGAAACATTGAATGTCGACATACTTCACAAGTGTTCTACTTTTGGTGGAATGCTCCAATTTCAAATTTGAAAAGTGTGTTCACTCCAGTGTTCTGATTTAACCTTAGTTGGCTACAGTTTTTGCTCTTTCATTAGCTTGATTGTAGAGCCACTGAGAATGAGACTTCCTGAGACCTCATGGTGAAAACACACTGATCCTAGACGTGGCTTGGTAGCAAGCAGTACTTGAGATCCCATAGTTAAATACAGAAAGCATGTTTTCAGCAATATGGATAACAGGGTACTTGCCTAGCATGGCCTCTTACTTACATTAACACAGCAAGAAAGAAGAAAAACAGAGCAGACGACATAGACAAAAGTAAATATTTATAGTGCAAGCTGGATGATCTGCGTACCCAGAAAGACTCAACCACAGTCGATATAATCTATTGCAGCAGGTACTTTAAAAGCATCACCTGGCAGTTTACCTTCCCAGGGACCTAAAAAAGGGAAAATATAAAATTTACATGTATTAGAGATGTGCTTGGTTTGCCTTTTCCCTTTTGTGATATAATACCCGTTATTGTATGCATGATGCATTTTTTATAATACTCATCTTACAGTTCGTCTCCTCTTTCTGCAAGCAACTGCCTTGGCTTTATTTTTGCTGTTTCTGGCTATCACACACAGTTCATTTTTAATCACTGCCTGGTTGACACCACCATTGCTCAAAAATACTTTTAACATCTTTGCTTAGGAATCTAGGACAACGGTAAAAAATAATGAGGTGACAAAGGCCCAAAATCAAGTACATTTAAATATTACAATAATTCACTTGAGAAGTTACTAGAAAAACAGGTTTGAGTCAAAGTATATTTTCTGAACAATAAGAAGCGTGAAACTCTAATGTCTGGCATTATTGACTGACTGTAATCAGTGATTTACTGAAAATCAAACATTTTATGAGGGACAGGTCAGAAATATGAGGCAACATCAGGGAAGTTTTACAAAAATCAGGGGCACTTAAGAGGTGTGCAGTTAAATGAACTGCATGTTTCTATGGTGGCTGATTATAGCTGTATTCTGCCCAATGGGAGTCAGGACGGACTGTGATTCTTCCTGCTGCTGCTGCTGCAAGGGAGCTGCCAGATGCTGCTTGGTTGCAAAGCACTGTCACTGGAACTGCCACTGGCTGCAGAGAGATCCCCATCCAGATCCCAAGGTAAATCAATAAAGTAAATTTCCTTTGTTTGAATAACACATACGTTTAACTCAGATCATACAATCAGTGCAGTGTTATGTTGCATTACGTCTAGCAATAATTATTGGGTGACATAAAGAGCAAATGTAAAGCTGGTTTACATATATATTTTTATTTCAGCTTGTAATTATTGCTAGCAGATATTTTAAGAAGTAAACCAGAAACAATACCCATTCACTGTCTCTTTATTGACGCTGCACTGCAGCATTAAACTCTACAGACAATTTATTTTATAGTTTTATTTATACAATATGTTTTCCTGAATTTGAATAGTGTGCTCATTATACTTCTTTGTAAATCTGCATTAAAACTGCTTTAATATAGTTAACGCTCATAGGGGGACACTTACATTTAACTTGGGCTAATTGCTTGTCAGCATTATTATCTCTTTTATATGTAAAGAAAGGAGATCTATACTGAGAAAACCACATGTTTTTGTAAGTTGTAAGACTGCATAATGAATAGTCAGCCTAAATATGGCTATATATATCATAATAGCGTGCATGCATTGTAATACCATGTACCTCAGTTTTCCAAACTGCACTGTAATACAGAATGCACTGTCATTTTCATTTGACAATAAAATATTTCAACATTTTCAGATTTGTACTGGTGGTTACTGATTGGACGAGTGGTCAGTTAGCTGTTTTCTACAATATGGAAGGTGAACATGTAACTTGTCACACTGCAGTAAATATACAGTTTTGGTGAAGTTTTATAGTTGTGCAACACAGCAAGAATCCTACTTGTAGAAGCTGTACTCTGCAACAGAGGAAATTTTTGTATTATGCTTCCACCCTGGGCATGAATTCCCACATGATTTTGAGCCGTCTGCTTTGAGTTTTTATGGTCTGCTTTTATGATTTTGAAAGGTGAGAGGTTGAGAGGTATGGATGTCAGAAATATCAGTCTGTTACTTTGCAATGCTATAAACCTTTACAAAATACTGTAGGTTCATATGTGTTTACTAGGCTAATGACCACAAGGGCCTTTTAAAGCCTAGCCATGTATCCCAAATCTCTGACCACATTCTGGTACCCCTGATAAGTGTAAGCAGTGGCTTGAGAGATGAAACATTCGCAAGCAAGGTCCTGGGAGATGAACCATTTACAGGCTGCCTGTGTCCATTAGATATGTAGGTGCCAATCCAGGGATGAATTTCCTGTTCCCATCCAGTTGTCTAAGTTACACTTGAATTGGGTTAGGGAGGAGCTCTGCTTCATATGGATGGGGAGCCTGTTCCGTAGATGCGGTAGTCTCTCGGATACATACCTCTCTCTCCAGTGGGTCCTATTTATATCATAGGCAAGGTTTACATCTTTAGAATGGGTAATTCTGGTGCTGTTTGTTTTGTGGATATGCAGTAGGTCCATCAGAGTGGGGTCTGACAATGCCTTGTATGCTAGGCATAGATCTCCCCTCAACAGCCTGTGGGAGACAGAATATAGGGACAGGGCCTTGAGGCAGTCTGCATAAGACATGTTACTTATGCCCTGTATTCTTTTAGTAAGGAACCTCTGTGGACTTTCCAAGTGTTGGATATGCTTGGTTAGGTACATACCAAAGGGGGCATTGTACCCAATAATAGGTCTGATGAATGCCGAATACAGTGGAACAATGACTTTCTTGGACCTAGATACCATACCTTTTATAAATTGTGCAACACAGAATGATGTCCTCACTGCTGCAGACACATGATGGTCAAAAACTAGACTACTGTTTATGTTTGCCCCCAATCCCTGACTACTGGGTCAACTCTTATGAATGTATTGTTGATATGATAGTTACTAGGGATGGATAACTTCCCAGAGGATACTATTATGCATTTCTTGGCATTTAGTTTTAGTCCATGGCTCTGACAACAGTAGTTTTTCTGCACCCACCCTTCCTGGAGAAGATTTGTGTTGATGTGGGATTCAATGACAGCTCCTAAATTGCAATCATCTGCAAATTTAGTCAGCCAGAGGCCATTGATATTAGCCTTGACTTCAGAGAAGTAAATGCCAAAAAGAAGCAGTCCCAGGACTGATCCCTGAGGGACTCTGCTTGTGACTGCCCTCTTGGTAGAGGTGGCCTCCCCAATTCTAACTTCTTGGGTTCTGTCTGTGAGCCAGTTTGCTATCCACCGGGTGACATAAGGGTTTGTACTTAACCTCTTGAGTTTGTCAACAATTCCTGAGTGAGGTATTGTGTCAAATGCCTTGGCCAGGTCACGATAGGCAGTGGGAACCATTTTTCCCTCATTCATTGCTTTGGTGACATTCTCAAAGAAGTCTACCAGGTTAAGTAGGCATGACCTGCCCTTGATGAAACCAAATTGGGTTTGGTCCAGTGTCTGGATGTTTACTATATCATTACTGATCATTTCAATGATAATTCTTTCCATGGCTTTGCATATGAGACTAGTGAGACTTATGGGTCTGTAGATGGCCCACCTTTGTACAGAGAAATGACTGTTGCTGTTCTCCATTCATAAAGCACGAAGCCTGTTTGGAGACTACAGTTAAATAGCAATTCCAGAGGGCCTGAAAGGTCATGTTTCACATTATTTAGAAAGCATCCTGGGATATTGTCTGGGCCCACTGATGCAGTGCTCTTGGCCTTAGAGAGAGCATTAAAGACCTGGTCCCTGGTGATAGGAGGGGGAGTTAGATTTGATGGTATTTCCTAAGGGAAGGTTGATGGGGAGAGAGGGGTAAAGTTTGAGCTGAATTTATCAGCCATGAGGTTTGCTATATCTTCTGGCTCAGTACAGGTGACTCCATTTGCAATGAGCTCTGCACACAATTGTGTATTTCCTTTGAGGTTGCAAACATAGCTAAAAATGCATTGTGGTTGTCCTTAGCCTGGGAGGCCAAATGTACCTCAAATTTGGCTTTGGTAGATTTTATTTGTCATCTGAGTTGTTTGTTTAGTTTGGTGGGAGTGCTTTTATCCTGCTGGATGCTGCACCTCCTAATGTTTGCCATGACTTTCTTCCTTCTGTTATACAGCCTATTGATTTTGTGATTCCACCAGGGTGGATTGTTTTTTGAGTTAATTCTGTCCTTCTTCCTGGTGGGTACAACTGCCTCTATTCAACTATTAACATGCTTGTCTAAGGTTTTTGTGAACAGTTCTGCATAGGCAGCAGTGTTCTCATGGTTTATGGGGGCTTAAAATTTTGCTAGGTTATCACTTAATAGCAGGAAGTTAGCCTTAGAGTAGTTCCTGAATATTTCAGGATTATCTAGGGTTCCAGATTTTATTTTTACTTCAAAGGAAACCATTTTGTGGCCTGACCTTACCACAGAAGACATTACACTAGGGGGCGTGCACACTCTCCCATATTAATGAGGACCAGCTCCAGTATAGTTGCACTCCTGGTTAGTGTATTGACAATTTGGTCCAGTGAGTTTGTGTTTACAAAATCCAGGAATCTCTGTGCCTGTGTTTGGAGTCATGTAGGATTCCCAGTTAATAGTGGGGTAATTAAAGTCACCCATGAATATAGTATTGGGTTGGATGGTTAGTGTTTCCAATAAAAGTTTAAATACATGGTATAGGTTTCCTGGGTCATAGAGGGGGACCTATTGCTTGCAAGGAAGTGGTATTGGATTTTGCCTACATGTAATCCTAAATTTGTAATCTCTGCCAGCTTCGCACCATTGGTCAGACTTAAACTAGGAATAGTTTAAGATTGTCAGGTATACTTCACTGAGCTACAAATCATCAATCACAGTTCATTCTAGTCTGCCAGAAGGGGTTCAAAGACTGCAGGCTTTCCAACAGTCTCTGAAGTTGAGCGATCCTGGACTTAGTTCTCTTAAGAAGGATGTGGCAGGGAAATATCCTACATGGAGTTCTTGTCCCCATGTAAAAATGTTTTTTTTTCTTTTCATATTGCTGCTGCTTCAAATGAAATGGTTTGGTTTGGGTGGCTGAAGCTATAGCCAGTGTGAGCTTGTCCAGATATAATTTATATGGATATTCATTTAATCCTGGTGGCTTTTTGGATGTCATTTTATTTCCTTCACTTCCAGTAAATTTTTAAAGTCTCCCCCTTCTAAAATCCAAATAAATTTTATCAATAACTTTGAAACTAAATTTATTAAAATGAGAACAATTCAAAGAATGTTTTTATAAGGCATTAATTGTTTCCCTATTTTTAATAGGTACAGTGTATTCATAAATGCATTTCCTAGGTTTTCTTACAGACTTTCCCGCATAAAAAACTTTCATAACTAGAACAGTTTGCAATGCATACTACTCCTATACTATTACAATCATATCTACCTTTTTTAATAATTTCTTTGCATATGTAGGTTAAAATTAATATTTTTTCTTCATGAATGAATCTACGTTGTTTACACAAATAGAAGGGAAATGTACCTTCAGTCTTATTTGTGCTTAGTCTTACTAATTGGTTACTTTTATTCTTTTTTATTTCTAGAAGTGGTTTAAGATTTTTGTTCTTTTTATATGTGAAACATGGTTAAGAATCCAAAATTTTATATAATTCTCCATTACCATTTACAATTTTGCAGTTACTGATGACAATGTCCTGGAACTCTTTGCTATCAATACAGAATGGTATTGGAAAGGCTCTAGAATAATTAGTTAATGTATCTCCATCCTTCTGATTTTATCATGTGGAAGTCCACTACTTAAAGCAGCCAGAAAATATGGGTCTACTTCGACCCATCTAAATTACACTTTATCGAATTTTAGATAACAGAGTCCACTTTAGTGAAAGTGCTTTTACACGAACACGCATTTTTGTGAATAACACTACATCCAACCACAACAGAAACACACACAGAAAAAAAATACAACGAACATATTTATGCAGGGGACAAGCCTCCCTGCACCCCCCACCCCCACTACTTATATATACTAACTCCAAGATCGCACTACCTCACTGCACCGCGATCGATAATAACTCTTCAGTGTAGTGTTATTCGTGAAAGTGCATTTTCATGTAAATGCACTTTTTCGCTAAAGTGGACTTGGTTATCTAAAATTCCATAAAGCATAATTTTATTTCTTTATTTTGTCATATGTTTTCATTAATTTGCTCAAAGGATATACTCTATCTATAAATAAATCAATTAAAAATTTACATTCTATTTCAAAGTCTTCATCTCTCAAAATAATTCTAGAGGCCCTAAAAAATTTACCTCTTACTATGTTTATTTTCATGTTTCTAGGATATCGACTCTTGAAATGCAAATAATTATTTTTGAAGTCTTATGATATAACTAATAAATAAACTATTTCCAACCTTGATTTTTAACTTTATATCTAAAAATGTACTTCCAATCCACTTCCACTAAAAATCAATGCTATAAAATTAGTGCTGTTATTAACATCTCACAAAAGTACTTAGAATAGGTCCTTTGGCCCATTTCAAATGAATAAATTATCTATAAATCTTTTGTAAAAAGATGTATGTTTAAAAAGTGAATGTGTGAACATTACTTATTTTTCACATTGAGTCATCACCGAGTTAGCAAAAACTGGGACTGCTCTGGCACCCATAATTATTCCTTTGATTTCCTGAAAAATTTGACCATTAAAAACAAAAAAAAAAGTTCTTCAACATGAATTCAAACAGCACACATACAGTATCTGTTTGTTAAGAAGAAATCTGTGCTGCCTGTTAGCTCGGCCTGTAAAGAAACTGGCCAGCATGTTGTGGGTTCAACTTTACATGGGGAAACATCATTATATTATTATCTTTGTTTATTTCACACATTGTCAAATATCCTTCTCTACGTAACTGCTTATTGACATTAACGTTTATTTTGTGCATGGTTACAAATAACGTAGTTATTCATCCAATTCCTACAAATATCTTCATAATGCATAATATTCTGTAAATAGCATCTCTTTAAGTGCAGGGTTATGTGAAAAGCTTGCAATAGATGGTTATATGTCTTACAAACAGAAATTCCCAATCAAAGCACTGAAAGACATGGAACTGGTAAACCAAAAGACAAGCCAAGGCAGACTTGCAGTTCAAATGCAGAACAGGGAGATACGATGACATTTGCATTTGATTTGTGATGTGCACTTTGCCAAGAAATATCTCTAAATGTAATCCTCCTGCATACCTTATTGTGGTCCTGATGTACAGTACCTTTTAAGTCTTTGTTAACAGAAGCTATGTGATACATGATACTGTCCCACTGTTTGAGGGATGAAGGTTTTCACTTGTTGTCACTGGTTGAGACCACTGTGTGGACATAAATTTATTCTTGCAAATTATGTACCTACGTGCCAAGCATGTGGTCCTGTTTTAAATCCTAAGTCACAATCCATATTAGTAACTTAGCCCTGCACATTCATAACCTAAAGACTTTTCACTGCAATCACAACACACCCTCTCAGGCAAGATGGTATACCTATCAACTTTCCAGATTTTTGCTGAATGTCCAGATTTTTACTTCATATTTTTGGTCTGTTTCTCATAAAATTGTGGTTTTCTAGCAAATCATTTGCAAGTCATGCAGAATTATAGTCAGAAAATAATGACAGACATTTGAGTTCCAGACTTCATACTTGTTAGGAAATTTATGCTAATGCGAATCTATTAACCTGTTATTCTATCAACTTTCTAAGTTTGTAAGAGCAATATTTAAAAAAATGTTTCTATTGTTTGGTCTTTGTCCCCCCATTATTTATGGCTTTGTCCAGATTTCTTGCTCTAAGAGATTGAGAAGTATGCAAGATGGATTAGCTAGGCAGATAGGTGTCAGGATTAAAGTGTCATCATAGATTAGAGTTGCAGATTTGAATCTCATGTCCTCCAAACAGTGTTTAAAAATATAAAAGACTGTATATATAACATTACAAAATGTATCTGGTGATTCTCTAATGTTCTTTTTTAGAACCTGATCTGTGCAATGTACCTGTTATTTCAGGAGTACATCATTCATAGTTGCTCTTTTTTATTTTCACGTGATGAGGACGGGACACAAAATCATGGACTGTATGTCAAATTGATGCACAGGCTTAAGCAGCAGCGGAGGGAGAGAGGTATGTTGCTTAGTTTTTCTGTTTTGTTAAATAAAATTCACCTGATCCTTGTTACAGGCCCATGTTTTTACATTACCATGTATATTGCTTAGAATGCTGGAATACCCATAACGTATCAGTAAGGTAAGTGCAATAATCACACTATAATGGTGCTTACAAGACTGATCGAAAAACAAATATGTTGAAATATCATTTAGCAGCAAGCCATATTTCCTGAAGATAGTTTTTGAAATGCAGCATACAACTTAAATGACAGTTGGGTTTGTATATCTGTCATATATATTTATATATTTATATATACATCTGTAGGGCTTTGATTTCTACTTGTACTGTATGTATGGTACACTTGTATGTGTGGGTTGTGGTTATTAGTGATTGATCTCTTGTGCATAGCCTGCCTATTCACATACTGAACGGATGGCTGCTGTGTCAGTGCTCACACTGTCATTGGCAGACTGTGTGGCATTGCCCTTCAGTTCAACATTGGTATTGCATTTGCTTGCAACACCTTGGGTGTTTTTGTTACAACATGCTTGTATCCTGTGTTTGTGGATATTTGTGTAGATAGTTATTTCTTTACAACATGTCATAATCAGCAAGCATCATCAGGATGTTTGCATTTTGTAGGCTACTGATTGCTACTAATATATACATATACTAGATTCTCATGTGTCACAGGCTGTGACTGTATTTATAATTGAATATTACAACTATTTGTTACTGTTGTTTTCCTTATATTGATGTGGAGTCATCCAATTACCATGCTGCCTGGCTCATATGTTTGTCAAATGGTTTGCATATTTTCCACAATATTGTCATTTCACTTTGTATTTATTTTAATGTCACTTGGTGGCTGTTCATATTTTTATTTTATTTATTTTACATTTGTTAACCGGGCTAGTCCAACTGGATGAATATCCATTTTCAGTAGAGGCCCGGGGAGATAAGCTCCAATTTGTACAATTTGTTAATACTAACTTAAACATCTAAGCATAACATTGACAAAAAATAAGAGAAATCTTTTTTAACATTTTTCAAAACTTGAATAGGTAGAAAGCAAGGAAAAGAAAAAGAAAGAAAGAGAAAAAAAAGCAGAACTAGGAGTAGTCAAATTATAAAAAAGACCCTTGTTCATATATTGTGAGGAAAAAAATATCAGCGAGAGTAGACTTTGAGAAATCTAATTATCTACTAAAATTCAAAAGACTGAGTTTATTAAGGATTTCACTGACATAGAGTCTGAAATTAAAGGATAAAAGAAAAAAGTGGGTATAACATAAATTGCTTAAGGCAGAAGTTAGTCAGGATTACAACTAGGGCAAAGCCAGTGTTTTTTTAGGTATATTTTAAGTTTTGGTTTGAAGTTAGTTAGAGAGGAAATAGAGGTAAGATCAGGAGGAAGAAGGTTCCATTTTTCCCAACTACATTAGAGAAGAGAGCATCGCCTGCTCTGTTGTTGGATTTGCTGGAGGAGATAAGTAGTTTATTTGAGGAGCGCAGGAAGTTAAGATTCAGGTAGGGAGTAATAAGGGTAGATAGACTTGGGGTCTTCTTTGGTTGGTAAAGTATTTTGTGGGCCAATGAAATTTGGTTAAGCTCAAGTAGATTTTGAAATTCAAGCCAGCCTAGTTGAAATAGATTCTGGCAATGGTGTGTTCTAAATGGTCGTCCAGTGGCAAATCTAGCAATGCTATTATAAGATTTAACCAGTTTAGAGAGATTGCTTTTTGAAAGGTGAGTATAGATAGTAGAAGCATATAGAAGTGAGGAGATGAGGTGGGAGTGGGCGATACGTGTTTTAGCTAAATGAGTGAGGAATGGCTTAATTCTGTATAGGGCACCCATTTTTTTGTTGACTATGTTTACAGTATTGTTGATATGCTCATTGAAAGTAAGGTGGTTGTCAATAGTAACCCCTAATAGTTTTGTTGTTAAGTCAGGTTGTATGTGAGTACCATTTTTTGATAGGACAGTGAAATCAGTAAGGGTGTGCTTTTGGGTTGGTGAAAATAGTAGGAGCTTCGTTTTTTTAGGGTTAAGTAGAAGACAGCATTGAAGAAACCAAGACTCGACTTTATTAAATGCTTCTTGTGTTTTTAGTAAAAGATCAGATGAGGTCTTAGCTGAGCATAAAATTGTCGAGTCATCAGCATATTGTAAACATGTAGTTTGCGGAATAGCTAAGTGTAAGTCATTAATGAAAATTGAGAAGAGGAGTGGACCTAAAATAGAGCCCTGAGGGACTCCTAGGGTGACAGGCAGTAGGGAGGATAGTTGATTATCCCATAGGACTGCTTGCTGTCGGTTAGTAAGATAGGCTCTGAACCAGTTTATAGCCTGAGTACCGAATGAGAGGTGTGTAAGAATGTTTATTAATAGCTGGTGATTAACCATATCGAAAGCTTTAGACAGGCCTATAAAGAGAGCTGATGTGAGGATGTTGTTATTTCTGTTTTGGTTAAGGGAGTTGCAGAAAGACAGTAGGGCAGTTGTAGTACTGTGGTGTGGCCTGAAGCCATGTTGGCAATCAGCTAGCAAATTGTATTGAGTTAGATGGTTAAGTAATTGCTTTTGAATGCATTTTTCCATTATTTTTGCCAATGGGGATCATAGAGCTATCGGGCGATAGTTAGAGTGGTCATTAGAGTTCCCTCCTTTATGGAGTGGAATGATGTGAGAGATTTTCCAGATGGTAGGGATTTCTCCCTCGGCAATAGTTCTGTTAATGAGGATGGAAATTGGGTAGGCTATAGCTTTGGCAGCTTTCTGCAAGTATTCTGCTGGTAACTGGTTTGCTGATGGAGTGCAAGGTTTAAGTTTTTGGATAAGCCTACAGATATCTTGAGTGGGGACAGGTTGTAATTGAAATATAGGGGCTAAGGTCTTGTTTGTGTTTGGAGGGAATGTAATATCAGGTGAAAGTTGGTTAGCTAATGCTTGTATAGTTTCTGTGAAGTAGGCATTAAAGGCATTTGCTGTTTGTCTAGGATTTTCTCTTTGACTGCCTGTAGGGTTTGGAGTTTTGGTTTGACCTGGGTGAAGTAGTCTATTGATACTTGCCCAAAATTTTTGTGGGTTATTTTGGTATTTGGTTTGAGTGTTCATGTAAAATTGTTTCTTGTCTAAGAGAATAGCTAGTTTTGTTCTATTTCTCAACTGTTTATAGGTGGGGTGATCTGAAGTACTTTTAGTAGTTCTCCATTTGGCCCAGGCTTTGTTTCTGAGTAGCATGTTACGTCTGGTGTTTTTGGACAGCCAAGGGGCGGGTTTGGCTCTAATTCTTATGTTCCGCTTTGGAGCATGGTGGTCAAGGATTGCTAGAAATTTGGAGTTAAAGTAGTTAACTGCCTCAGTGAGAAGTAGATTTTTTAAGGGGGTCCAATTACAGGCTTTGATTTCATTTTGGAATAATTCTGGGTTGAAGTCTCTATTGTATCTAATTGTTTTATATGTGATAGAATGGGGGACATCATTCTTTTCCCTGATCAGGTAGGTTAAGGAATGGTCACTGAGATTGTCAGGGAATATCCCTACTTTGTATGTTCGATGAGGTTTATTAATGAGTATCCAGTCTAGGATGCTTTCCTTTTTGCTGGATTTATTAATTCTGGTTGGGGAGGAAATAATTTGAGAGTACCCATGAAGGTCAATATGCAAGATGGGATCCTCTGTATTAATATTGTTCCAGTCAATGTTAAAGTCTGCCGTAATGATGGTTTCTTGGAGGAAGTATGGGGATAGGGTGCTGAGGATTTCCTCGAGTAAGCTGATGTTATCGCCTGGAGGTAAGTAGATGCAGATGATATATAAGGACTTACTGGAGTTTAGTTGAAGTTTAGAGACAATGATTTCAGCCTTGGTCTCAGGAAGAGCTTTGTAGTCAATGGGGATAAGTTGTAGGCTATTTTTGAAGAGAATAGCTACTCCCCCTCCCTTCTTTTTTATGCGGTCGTGCCTTATAATACTGTAACCTGGAGGGGTGATATCATTATCTTTAGTATGGGGTTTGAGCCATGTTTCAGTTAGACATAGTATGTCAAAAGATTGATCATCTAATAATGCATGGAGGTGTGCAAGTTTGTTGCTTAAGCTGCGTATATTGAGTTGTGCAATGAAGAGAGAGTTTGTAAGTGTAGTGGGAGTTTGTGTTGTGGGTGGAGAGGGGTTAAGATTATTAGCTTGAGGTAAGCTAGAAGGGCCTGGATTTGGATGTATATCACCATCTTGCAAGTGATTTGTTTTGGGTTTAATTAGATAGGGTAGAAACTGAGAGATTAAGCTTGGGAGTTTCCTAGTCTTTGGGAAATAGTACTTGATGTGAAGCAGTCTATGGTATTTTGCTAGAAGATAATGTGTTTCTGAGGTGATATTAATATGGTTTTGGGCAGTGGCTATGATTAAGGTAGAATGAGTTGGAGGGTGGTAAGTATTTAGATTTTTTGTATGTTCAAAGGATGTTAAGAGGTAAGCTGAGGTGAGGCTCATTAAAAGTGAGGGGAAGAGTAGCAAGGTGAGCTGTGTGAAGATTGTGTGGGATGGCATGACTAAGGTAGATATTTAAAAGTAGTTAAAAAGAGAGTGGGAGTGGTGAAGATGCTCTGAGGAAGTAAGTAGAGGAGAAAGAGCAGTATAAGAGGAGGGGAGAGGAACTGGTAGTAGAATCAGGGTGGGGATAGTTAAATTGGGGGAGGGGTGAGTATAGAGAGTGAGGTAAAAGGGAGGGGGAAGCAAAGGATTGGTTAATGTGAGAGGGGGTGGGGTTTAGAGCTATAAGTCTAGGACCACTGGGGTGTGTGGGAATTGGGGGTAGGGTAGGGGAGCAGAGTGAGCCCGCAGGGTGAACGGAGCGAGAAGAGCCCAAGGAGAGTAGAAGGATGGGAACAATCAGAAGAACTAGGTAGTAGGCAGGGGGGAAAGTGAGTAGTAAGGAGGCAAAAATCCACAGAGTAGTGAAAATAGGAAACCAAGAAAATATTTCAGGAAAACTATAGTGGAAGGAGGGAAAGAACAAAATTATTAAGCAGACAGAAGGAAGGCTACAGTGGAGAGGAAAAGGTACTAGATTACAGGTGAGAGATTGATATGGGTAAATATAGCCAAGCTGGTGGCCGACTGGGTAATAAATAATATTAGCAATAGCTGCTCATATGACTCATTACATGCAGATACTACAATTTACATTCACACACAGACATAACTACTCAGGGAAAAGAATGCTAATAATGACATGCTGTTACACACTCAACTGGATAGTGTGCTACACTATTACATTGTTAAACAGTGCTGGTCCCAATAATAATGTTATCTTGACATTTGCAAGCTTTTATTTTGTCAAATTTCAGTTATGGTAAAATGGCATGAGGCAGTGTTGGGCATGATTCCATTTAAATGTCAGGATATGTTACATGTGCTTGCTTTGCATATGCCTGCCATGCTTCTTGCTAATGACTAATAAGCAAATGTTCAGGTCATGTCATTATTTCCACTGGTAAGCTGTGTTATGCATGCCATTGCATGGTCTTGACTGAACTGCTCACATTGGTAATAGATACATTCTTCCTGACATGTTCTGTTATTGGACATATCCATAACTATAGATAAAGTAACATAGGGAATGTATTGTGTGCATGAGGAGCCATTCGCTAGCAGCAATTCTGTTAATTACAGTTGTGCTACTTGCTAATGTTTGCACCCTTTCAACCTGGACTGTTTTAAATAAGAACTTCAGTGTATGCTAATAGTCTCATATTTGTATTTGCAGAACTCATGTGGATGGGATGTTAATTAATGTATGCTAGATTGCAGATGTGCACATCAGTTTAATTTTAATGTCAGCTATGATTGTCATGGGAATGTGTGGACTGATAGACATTTGCTTTTCATTGTTATGGGTATGGCTATTGACATTGATCGTATATTTTGGTGCACTGGACTATGGTTATCACATATTTTAATATTTCATGAGGACTCTTCTCTGCCTGTTCATTATGTCACAGTGAATATGTTATGCAGACTGGTAGTATCAGGTATGCATATGCAATTTCTGTCCTGTGTTGGGATTCATCTTGACAGACCATGGGACCTGTGGATGATTGCCAGTCAGATGCAGGCGAGCACATGCCAGTCAACTGCTGGAGTCCTCAGATGATGACCATGATGATGATGATGAGAAAGCTGGACCCACACCTACATGAGCCATCATGCC
This sequence comes from Protopterus annectens, assembly GCF_019279795.1. Lineage (NCBI taxonomy): Eukaryota > Metazoa > Chordata > Ceratodontiformes > Protopteridae > Protopterus > Protopterus annectens. The sequence goes on from NC_056729.1 coordinate 422,235,077, forward strand.
TGTTGCGCCCAGGAGGAGACAATGGCAGGAGCAACAGAGAGATGATTATCAGAAGGAGATCTGGGAAGTTGTGACTAATGTGTTTTGAGCAGAGATGAGGGACATAATGGAGAATTTTTTCCAGGACAAGAAAGAGGCTATGCAAGATTCATTCAGGGAGATAGCCAAGAGAACATTTGTGATGTTCATCCCCATCAGAGTGGTCCCTCAGGTCTGTAAGTATTGTCTATGTGTTCCAGTTGTGCTATGTTGCCAACATGCTGTTTGCCATATAATTAATTGGATTGTATATGCAATCTAGTACACACATAACATGTTGCTACCATGCTTATGCATTACACATGCAAAATATCATGGATATATTGTTGTGTGACATTTAATTATGTTTCAATGTGTGCATGACACACATTAACACATAACACTTTCCTCACACATTCAGCTGTCCATGCATCATGGCAGTTAACCTACAACTAGCTGCTGCAACAATTACCCTGTAAAGATGTGTTTTACTGAGGGAAACTGACAGACAACACATTACCCATAGTCTAACACTTCCACAGTGGTATGGTTAAGATCTGTGTATTGTCATATCATGTATATGCAACAGAAGTACATGTAATTGCCCATGTGTTTTGGATGACAGTTGCCATGCTATTCCACTGGCATGATGTGTTGTGTGCCATCTGTTGGCAATGCTGATGTCATGTATGGTCATATAAAAGCATGTCATACCTATGAGCAGTCCTCCTTTTCTGACCGCATCGAATGCCAGTTTAACATTAATGTATACACCATGCTAAGGATAATTTATTCAATAACACTACAGTATGCTCTGTTTGCTGCATGTTACATTTCCATATCCATTCCTTATTCACATAAGTTCACACCTTCTTGCAATATTTGTGCACATTAACTGATGATTGTGCATGTCTCTGCACATAATCCAATCCATGCTGAAACACCATTGTGCCTTTGACGTGTGAGCATTCACTGACTTATCATTGTCATCTGCACAGGAAAGAGCAGGGTGGGTAACATACACCTGCAGTTGATTATTATACATTGGCATGACAGTATATGTCTATGTGGTTGAAATTCTTAGCTTGCTTACCTATGCCTGTTAATTTACATGATCGCACAAAACATGCACAGTTTGGTGGACATCAACAATGTAGCCTGCCCATGTGACATACGTTTGCTATTTACTTATATGTATTTTGGATCAGCTTCAGTAGCAATGTGTGTGGTGTACCCATGCATTTGCAATGTATAACCTTACCTTGCTGTCCTGCTTTATCATTGTCTTCCTTAATGTGGGCCCAGGCTGTCTACCTCTCTTACACCTTCATATTTACATAATACATATTGCAGATATGTTTGCCCACTGTCATGTTATTATGTTGTTGACATGGTCAACATGTTTATTGATTAGTACTAGACTATCTGACCTCGTGGGCCATTTTAAGCCTAGCCAGGTACCCAATGTAGCATTTGAACCCTGCACCTTGTGTCTGTAAGGTAAGCACCTCAACCAATGTACTAACCTCCCACCCAATAATAACACTGGACACAAAGTTCCTTTTCAGGGGCAACCCAGGAGCAATACCTGGGTAAGTGACTTGCTCAAAGTCACACAGTAGTCAAATGAGGGTTGTTGGAGTCAAACCCTGTACCATAGGGACTACAACTCACAACCTTAATCTCTGTGCCAACTGCTAAGCAGCACTGCTATGTGACAAATGTATGGCCATTTTACAGATGCAGGACATCTGCACACAAATTGCTGGCTACTGGTTGCAATACATCCTTCTTCTTCTTGTTATACTTGTGTGTTAACCAGTGTACATTGTTGAAACTCATGTGCACAACCTGATATTTTTTAAGCGGTAGTGTTAGGTTTGCATAAATATTTTTACATGTCATTGGTGTATGTATGTGTATTGACCTTGCTTTCACGTATGCTCCATTTAGGCCATTGACAGTCACACATATACATATACATCTGTGTATTGCTTTTGACATGGCATATGTGTGTCACATATATGCATTCCATTACACATTTGTTTGTGTTGTAACACCTACTTGTGTATTTAGAAGCCATTTTGCTGCTTTGCTGCTGTACTGCTGTTTGACACTGTGCTTGGTTGTTTGCCTTTTGGATGCATGGTTAGAAGTTTGGTTCTGCCCTCTGCTGGAGTTATCTAGCATTCATATATCTACATTTGCTCATCAGTGATGTTGCTTGGCTTACACTTGCACTGCTGATAGACTACCTGGATATGTGTTTATTTATATAGTGTGTACTGTGTTCCTTATTTATTACCCTACAACACACATCCATCATTGGTCATTCCTTTCCAAATATGACTGCCACACAGTTTACAACATGTAGTAATGTGATAGTGCTTAGGTAGATGTTTATCTGCATTTCACCATGGCTGGTATGCATCCCCACCCTGTTTGACAACTTTTCATTGCCCATGTTGTGCAATGTGCCATCTGTATAATTTACCTGTCCTTTCTGATGTTTCCCAACCTTTGTCTGTCATGTGTTGTGATATTTGTTCTATGGGTATACCTGCTGTGATGGCCTTCTTCTCCTCTTTCCCTGTCTTTGCCTTTCCTTCTATTCTTAAAAAAAATTAAAAATGGAGCCTATTCCCACCCAAAAAAAAAAAAATGCCCATGCCCCTCTGACTTTCCCTCAGATTGTCCTATTCCAGCATATGTTTTGTGTGTCCCTCTTCTTCACCCATACTCCACATCTTCTTTTCTATCTCCCAGTTTCCTTGGATGTGTGTGTGTTACTTGTATTGTCCACACAAGTCCCACACCCATTGTTAGCTAATGTTAGTTGTGGCAATATGGTTGTAATTGGCCTTCACTTTTATTATTTTTTTTATTAGAAAATGTAAGGATTCCTAGTGATAGCTAGCATATTTTACTTATAACTTACATACGGTGATATTCCATAGTTGTCTTTAATCTTACTGGAGAGATTCTGTTATAGTTATGCATTTATGACTGTCAGACTGCTCGGATTGCAAGATTCCTTCTGCAACTTTATTAATGTAGATGATGCTTTGACAGTGATTTTTCATTACTTACAGATAACTTGCGAATAATGTACTGTGTGTCGTTACTACTGACATACTCTGTTGTGCACTGAGATAGTCGGAGTTCACTGTGGTATATTCACATATTAGATTGTTATTTGTAACTTCCTCACTGATATTGGCATAATTAACGAGCTGGATTCTGCAAAGTTTACAGAATCTGTTCCTCTATGTCTACAGCATATACATGACTCTGATCTTACTATTTTATAATTTCTTAGTGCATCCAATAAGAGCCAGGAATTATGAATACAAGATACATTTTGCTGAACTAAAAGGTTTAGCCAAAAATCCAATATATGGCAATTCCTTCAGTTTTCAGCCTTTGGCCACTAATATTGGTCTAAACAGACAATTAATTTAATTTTTATGAATTTTGGGGTCATGAATAAATAACCTAGCTTAGGATAACTTACTGTTAAAAATTCAAAAAGAGAGTAATCAATATGTCCTTCTAACAAAATATTATCAACATTCTTCTAACACTTATTAATAAAGGTTTGGCTTAATATTATAAAATTCAGTCACAGACAGCAATAGAGTCATGATTTTCTCATACTTAAGACAATAACATAATTACTAGACCATTTCCTTTATCAGCTTTCATAAAGTGATAATCATCCATTTCTATTAGTTCCTTTAAAACATTAAACTCAAAACTTGACAACCTATTTTAGGTTTATATGTGAATATACATATCTCTATCAGAAAAGTCTATGAAAGTGCTCAAACTAGAAATCAATACAGGAATAAAAGTATTAGGGCTCTATAAAACTTCTTTATTAGCAAATCAGTATTCCTTCTTGGCATGCTCCACCTTTTCTATCTCCTACTTTTTCCTGCACTCTTTCTTTCCTTTGTTGCCTGGCTAGGCCACATATTTGTTCTATAGTCTTCATACATGCTATCTTGAGACGCAGCCATTCTTCTTCAACTCCACCAATTTCCTCTTCTTCCTGAGGTGCTACAGCCCTGAGTATTTTCACTTCAGACAATTCCCCTGATCTTCAGGATAGCCTCAGTTGACCTTATAGCCTTCTCTAACCACTGCTTGTAGCTGATTTTGGCTACCAGTGGTTTATACTATGAGCCAAACGTTTCACTGGAAATTACTGCAATTACTGATTCTACTCCAATCTCTTTCCTTAATAGGAATAAGTCTGTCTGAGTACTTGGCCAATCTTGTAAGTGACCTTATGACTGTCTCTCTTGCTGAACCATGTGCTTGCCACCATCAAGTCATTTGACACACACAAGTCTAGACTGGCCTGTCCTTCTTTATTACTTTGGCCCCACCCATGTGGGCCCAGGCTTTGCATCAACATATGTTATCTGAACCATAAGAAGTATGAAACTGTAATTTCTGGCATTGTTGATTGATTTTAATCCTCTGTGATTTATTAGAAAAATAAAAAAATGTATGACTTACAAGGCAAAATATGAGGCAGAAATCAAGGACATTCTGCTAAATGAAGGACAGTTGAGTAGCAGGGATTTACATCTTTTTTTTTTTTTTTTTTTAAGTATAATGAACCCTTCCTAGAGGAGGCTGGGGACAGCTCACACTTTCTATTACAGTATATATGCTAGGTCAGAGGCAGACCTTTTAACTCCAGATAGCTGCAGTACAGCTCCATCTGCATGTGGAACTAGTTACTCCAAGTAGACTGGCTTTCCAGACAGTACTGTCTGCAGTATGTTTTTCCATATACAGGTGGAACTTTAGCCATGTCAAAAAGCACATTATTTTCAGTAGGTTATGGCACTGATTTGACCATGTGCGTTGGCAAGCCTAATATGATTTTGATACAAACTATGCTTATCAGCTTGAAAAATGCAAAAGATGCATTTTTATGAAACAAATGGTAAAACCAGGACATCCAAGTGGCTATATAAGACTAATTGTGGTACCTAGCAATAAAGGACCACATCTCTGTAATCCTATAAAGTATTTTAACAAATGTGTTAGAGTGAAATGTATCATCAGCCTTGTGTACAAGACAAACTTAGGTGGTTATTCCAGCTGTAAAGACACATACACAACTTCATCATCTTGTAATACAGTCTACTGCACATGAGTTTAAATTGGAGATATCATAAACCCAGTGAGGGGTGAAAAAAGCTTCTGTACTCAGGAAAAAACAAGTAGGGTTTTAATTGCAAAAGGCTTACAACTCATTAAAGAAGTACTACAGAATATTATTGTATTATTGTACTCTGCATACTGTACAGAAGAGGACATCAGAACTCACTGTAGGAAATGCATATATTGGAAATGTCAGAATGGCAGTAAAGACACATGAACTAAAACCAGGATATACTGTCTCTGAAAGGCTATGTCCCTGTCACACTTTGAGATATCACTGCAACACATTCAGCTAATAGCAACAGAGTATTCTGCTATAATAAAACACACCTAAGATTGCAATTTATACCTTACAACATTTAGTGCAGAACACCTCTGAATTTGATTCCATAGCTGTAATCACTTAAAAGCCTAGAACTGTACCCCTAGTATGTTACCTCTGAAAACAGGCATGTTTTCTGGTAAAATGCATCGGATTTTTACTTCTGACATTATGAATACTTATTACACATACATTCTGGAGATTAATTTTATGTGGTGTTTTGTGCGGAGGTCACATAATCCTCAAGATGAAATCAAGCAAACTGCCAGACTAACAACAAAAGCTTTCTGAAAAGCTGGATTCACTAACTTTATTTAACAAGGCCATATGTCAGTTCCCTGATGGCAATTCGCAATAAAAAACTCAGCACTTTCTAAAAGGATACCTGTATATATGGCACAATGTTGTGACCATTTGGCATGTTCTCCTTCTGAGATGATATTTTAGCTTTGACTATAAAGGAATCACATAAACATAATGGCCACATTACTCACTGACAGATACTTTCTCCCCAAAGTGGTCCCATAACAGCCATTTGATTTCATATCTCTTCTGTCACCATAAAATGATACCCATATTCTGTGTCCTCCTTATATTTTTCTGTGACCAGAACAACAAGAAAAAAGTGTAATGTATTACCTCTTGCTGCCAGAGGGCGCCTCACCTCAATTTCCATCACTGTAAAAGTTAAATTAAAAAAAATAAATATATATATATATATATATATATATATATATATATATATATACATACATACATATATTGTGCTGTGTGAAGTATGTATTATATCACTGCCCACAGATCAAGCTGGTTTTCTGCCAGAAAAAGTGAAAGAACATCAAATCAAGTAAATGCATTCCAACTTGGAGTTTCTGGACACTAAGCTGTATGCCCACCCTCCACCATGCCACAGCAATGATCACTTTAATGGGACAAGCCTTACCTTGCCATTTGCTTTTTTCTACCAACTACCTTTTTTAACTCAGCCTTCCATCTCCAAATATATATATATATATATATATTATATATATATATATATATATATATATATATATATATATATATATATATATATATATATATATAGAGAGAGAGAGAGAGGGAATAAAAATGTTGTTTTCATGAGGTAATATGATTCACCCTTACCTACACTGGCCATTTGTTAAAAAAATCACAATGAAAGTGTGACAGGCATCTTCAGGATGGAAAATGAAATCTAAAACTTTCAAAATGAGTAATGTTCCTCATAATGAGGTACAGTTGAGAGCCATGCTTCCTCTCCATTCCAAATAAGCCACTTGTATTGATCAGCTGTGATCACCAAAAGTGGTACAAGATAGCCACAGAAATATATGTTGCTGTAGAAGATGGCTGCAGGTAATGCCACAGGGAACTATACCTCGCAAATGTTCCTAATGTTTGCAGAATGTCCCTGATTTACCCTCACATGTTTGCCCTGTCCCTGGTTTTCAGGTAAATAATTGAAGATTAGAGAGAAGTCAGTAATGACAGACACTGGAGTTTCATACTTCTTAAAGTTCAAAAGTACATTATGCGGTAAAACATATTGTTCTATTAATTGTTTAACTGAATTAGAGTAGTGTTTAAAAATTGTCCCTGATTACAAGCTTATGCTGCCCCCCCCCCTTATTTTAGCTATGTCTAGAATTTTTTAACACCTTTATTAAATTATCAATTAAGGCATAGGCAAACATTAACAGAAAAAAATATTAACGTTTCCATTTACAAACATTATTCATCAAGTATATTTTCTTTCTTTATAACTATCATCGGTTCTGCATTGCATAAATAGCTTGATTCCTGCCTCCCTGTAAAACTCACTCCTCCTCCTCCTGAACATTATTCTTCAGGAATTGCTCCCACAATTTCCATTTATTTCTATATAATTTGTTCCCTCCCTTTATTAAAGATCTCTTTCCAGTTCTTTTATATCTTTTACAATATTCAGAGCTTCAAATACAGTTGATTTAGAAATTGATTTCCATCTTCTAGTAATTACTTTTTGGCAGTCAACAGAATTAAACTTAACAAAGGCTTGTTATGTTTAGACAATTCAGATCCTGTGTCCCAGCTCAAAAGAATCACTTCCTTAGTTACTTCAATTTGCTTATCTAATATTTCTGACAGAGTACTCTGAGGGAAATTTTTAAAATCTGCCAACTCATTACACTCGCAATACATATATTCACAATTAACTCTTTCTTCCCCGTCACACCTCCATTATTTGCTGTCTACCTGAGGAAAAATTCTTTGAAGTCTGCTTTAGGTATAAAATACCTATGGAAACACTTCCAAGCAAGAATCTTAAACCTTCTCTACTTTGCTGCACACTTGGGAGCCATACACTTGTCCTGCCATTGTTCCCTTGCAAATTGCTTTTCCAGTCTCATTTAGCAATCTTTTCTAACCTCCTCTGATTGAATCATATAGCTAATGTGCAAGTCTTTATATATCCTAATTATCCCTTTATTAACAGCAGATTCTGTTCTAAATTCAACTAAAAACTCTTACCAAAGCAGATCTTTCACCTAGGATTGCACTATCCCTTTCTCTTTGACTGTACTCTGAGATCAAGCCCTGGTAGGGAAGGCAGTCTCTAGCCTGCAGTCCAAATGTCTTCTTGGCCTCATCCCACTCCCTTACCTTTCCTTCTGTAGTTTTGTTCCCCATAACTTGGTTCCTTTGCCAGTTTTCTCCAATAAATTCCAGCCAACTCTTGTCTATTTTCTGTATCCCTACTTGCAGTCATCCCTATTGGCAAAATCTTCTTTCTCCATTGCTATGTTGGCGTAGTTCTTATAAAACGTTCTGCCACTTTATTAATATAATACTCTCTTTGGTTGTTATTTTTATTCTCCATAAGGATCTGCATCCAAAATCCCATTCCTTACATTTTTTGAACTTCTCCCCTGCATCATCATCTGTCTTTTCACCTTGAATTACAACCTTATGCTTATGCTATGTATATGAGCCCTAACTGTGTAGTTCTAAAATCTCTCTTCAGATCAGGTAATCCTAAACCACCTTGTTCTATTGGAAGGATAAAGTTATCCTATTTAATTTTTGCCCTGTTCGCCTTCCAGATAAATTCCTTAAACTCGTTATTAATTATTGTCCACAGCTTCTCCCATGGTTAATAAAAATATGCCTATCTTGTATATAAAACTAAAGGTATTAAAAACATTTTCACTGCTTGTATCTTACTATCCATATCCGAGAACAGAGCTTCCAGTTTCTCAGTTTTCTTACTATCTTTTTAGTCTCTTTAGACATATTCTTAGCTGCCATAACAGAAGCTCTTTTAATCCATTTTCCTAAATACTTAATTTTATCATGTCCCCATAAATATGAGTATAGCTGAACCAATTTGTGTATGTGTACATATGTATACAATTTATGGCTATGCCCTTTGTTTTATTTTCATTAATTTTATATCCCAAAAAGACTTGGAGCCATCTTAAAATGCCCCCAAACACTGACATGCCCTTTTCTGGCTTTATCAGGTACAGAATAATGCCATCTGCAAATAAAGCCAACATTTCTTGATCACCATACCAATTATATCCTTGAATTTCTGAATCCCGTTTTTTTTTTTTTTTTTTTTGCCAATGGCTGTAAATAAAAAGAAAATAACAAAGGGGAAAGGGAACTGCTCTGCTTGGTTCCTCTGTTCAAATACAACTTATTAGAGAGGAACCCACACACTTTAGTTCTTGCCTCTGATCTTTCATATATCCTCCTGATTAATCTTATTGTGTCAGAGAATGCAACTTACTGTGTTGAATGCTTTCTCTGTATCAAGAACCACCAACAACAAAGGTGTTTTTTTACATTCGGCTTCCCACTGGATCATCATTGTTCTATTAATGTTGTCAAAAGCTTCTCCGAACACCAAAAAATCCACTCCACTGATAGTCCGGTGCCAAATGCCTAAGGCAATAAGCTGCAATGATCACGAATATGTCCTTCTTGAAAGGCAAACTTTTTTATTTATTTTAAACTTGAAATGCGTTCACTTTACATGCACTTTTCGTCAGGGCGCCTGCCCCAACTTCATCAGAAAACAAAGCGCCACTAGCTGAAAATCACTTATGTAGTTAATTACCTTAATTAATTAATTAAGAATTGAACTTCAAACAGTCTAATCATTAAAGCAACACCATACTAATACTATATGTGCAACATTCTATGTACTGTTTGTTGCATAACACAGTGTTAAAGCTATAAAAATATTTACAAATGTTTGTACATAATAAACTCAATATATGTATATATAAAATCAATATATTTTAACTACCGTCAATGATACAGACTGTAACATGCTAACGTTTGCTATTTCATCTAACGTTGTGTGGATGATCTTCTTTAAAAGCATCTATAACCTACACTCAATATTAGCTATAATAGTACAAGCGTATAGGAATATTAACGCCTAAAAATTCCTATGCCTATTGCAACCATTACATGAATACACCCCTTCCTACTTGTGATGGGATTAAAATCAAATTTACTTACACATCTTAATTTTTAATTTAAAAAAAATTAAAATTAATATTAAAATTAATATTACAATTAAAGTTGAGCATCTCAATACCTGCATACACACAATGTAATGTATAACTTTAAGGAAATGTAAGTATATATATAAAAAATATAAATATATAAAAATGTATAAAAATGTATAAAAATACATATACCTAAGAAATTATCTAATTACTTAATGTGTTCTTTATTAAAAATTAATGAATTAAATCAATGATTAGAAGTTATAATTATTTTGTATTTCTTCTTATCATTCTAATAAACATTTATCGCAAATATTTATTTACTTTATTTCATTAGGAGTTAAACTAACGTGGAAACTCTCATCTGTCCAAATTTTTTAACCTTAAGATGCATTTCAAAGAACACATCTCATTTATGCCTGGAGGCCTACAGGCATTGGTTCTTAATTGACATAAAAGCTCTCTTTTTTCTAATAGTAGACTATCGTTCCCTCCTCTATTGTCAGAAGTAACTTGATCTATGACTCTAAACTTAAACTTATGACCTGGAAATGTTGTCAAAAGTTTGCCTCCCTTCCACAAAACCACACTGATTCATATCTATCAATTTTGGAAATATCATTCTTTTGCCTAGTTTAGACATAATCACTTTATAATCATGTTTTAAAGTTTAAATAGACCTAAATGGAGTGGAGTCAGATGGGCCTTTACCATCTTTGAGTAATACAGCCACCACAGCTTTCTTCCAAGATGTTGATGCTTCCTCTCCTTTTAAAATACTGTTAATCTTTGAGATCTTTATTACTTTCTTCTCTCCTAACTTTCATGCTTCCACAGGAATACCATCTATTCCTGGAGATTTTCCTGCAGATTGATTATACATCACCACATTTCATCTTCTGCTGTCTTAATTGTAAGTTGCTGAGCCTCATTTGTCCCTAACCGTATACAAATACTCCCTTAAATTCTCTTTATCACTCTACAGTTGCACCTCTTCTTGCTCTGTGAGATTCTCCTTATTCTGTAATACTTTAACATTTGTCAGCACCTCTAAATAATTCCTATTACTTTTAACTTGTGCATATAATTCTTGAGCAAAGAAGTTATTAGGTAAGCAACACGGAACCATACAACTGAATGATTCCTGATTTTGCAGAACGTCTCTGATTTTGCCTCATATTTTTGCCCCATTCCTAATTTCTGTTAAAATCACCAAGGATTACAGACAAGTCAAGCAATGACAGACATTAGCGTTTCATACTCACTGTTCAGAAAAGTACTGTTGATACCAAACCTGCCTTCCTATTAACTTTCTATGTGAAATTGAGTAGTGTTTAAAAATTGTCCCTGAATCCTCCCCTGCCAAATTATTTTTGGCTATGTCCAGAATTTTCAAACAAAGAAGTTGAAATGTTTTCAGTCCCTCCCCTCTCTTTCTCAACATCAGGATTAAAAAATGTTGCAGGCAGTGTGTACTGTTACCACTGCTCACCATTTTAGTTAGCTTCCTGACACTATTTAAGTCATTAATACCTAGCCTGAGTAGAATTTTGTACCAGCTGACACTTGCAAATTTCCTGGCTGGATGGCTTTCACCTGAAGTAAATTTCTGCCAATTGAGATTTGCAAACTTTCTGTAAATAAATGTATATAGCTCAAGAAATGTAAAAATTACAAAGAAAGTTAAAATACAGACTTCTTCTGCACACACTCCTCCTCGTGGTATTAATGTTAATATGTCCGCAAGACATAATAGTGATATTTATACTGAATCATTAATTAGATAACACATATATTTTATTATAATAATTATGGAAACAACTATTAATATCTCTCTAACCATAGGAGATATACCCTAAATATCAGGGTGACTTTTGTTTGCGCAAAAGTGATCTTACATATCTTTTCATTTTTGAGATATTTGTGTAATATTGAAAAAGAAGGCAAATAACACCCCACAGGACAAATACTCCATTGCCAAGTAAAACAAGCAAAAATAATCCAAAGTTGTGTATGGTAATGGAACAACCACGCAGTAGACTGTGCATAAAATGTTTATTAACACTAAAACCGGTAAGCGCTTTCGCTAAAAAGCTTCATCAGACCATCAAGATGTAAGTGAGAACATGGCCTCTTAAATATAAACAGCGACCAATCATAATACATCTCATAAACCAATCACTTCCAGCTATTTATACATCAAGATTAAAATAAACAACTCCACAATGTATATGTACGGGTTCATGTCAGTCCAACGAAATATCGGAATAACGAAAGTCACTATTTCGAAACGAAACCATCGACAATTCAAAACATCGACAATACATGTATACGAAAGTACAGTGCTAACATGGGTCCTGCAAGGGGGAAGTAAAGGATATGATATGATACTGTACCCATACTAAACCCCCCTTGCAGGACCCATGTTAGCACTGTACTTTTGTATACATGTATTGTCGATGTTTTGAATTGTCGATGGTTTCGTTTCGAAATAGTGACTTTCGTTATTCCGATATTTCGTTGGACTGACATGAACCCATATGTACACATATCTAACATAAAAAATTGCTACATGACTACATCACTAACTAAAAGATAATTTATGTATTAATAAACACAAATATCATGCCTAACAATATTATAGACAGTTACCAGAAAGCTACCTGCCAACCAATTAAAATATATTGGAAGATTGATAAAAGCTTAGCATACTTGCAATCTTCACTGTCAATCATTTTATATCGGTAAGACAGACAGAATGTTTAAAAATAGAATTTGAGAACATCTTTATAATATTAGAATAAAATCTGATCACAATGCCCTGTCTAAGCACACTTTACTACTAGGAAATGAAAATAAATTTAACTTCAGGGTGATAGAAGTTATTATTCTGAGTATTTGTGAGGGAGATCTTAGAAATTTCACTGAAAGTAAGGAAGTGAAATGGATAATAAGGCTTAGAGCAGACAGAGGCAAAGGGCTTAATGAAAGAGCCTCATTAAAACTGCTGCTTAAATCAAGAAGATTGCAAGTATGCTAAGCTTTTATCAATCTTCCAATATATTTTAATTGGTCAGTAGGTAGCTTTCTGGTAACTGTCTATAATATTGTTAGGCATAATATTTGTGCTTATTAATACATATATTATCTTTTAGTTAGGGATGTAGTCATGTAGCAATTTTTTATGTTAAATATGCATACGTATACATCGTGGAGTTTATTTTAATCTTGATGTATAAATAGCTGGAAGTGATTGGTTTATGAGATGTATTCTGATTGGTCGCTGTTTATATGTAAGAGGCCATGTTCTCACTTACATCTTATTGGTCTGATGACGCTTTTAGTGAAAGCACTTGCTGGTTTTAGTGTTAATAAAGATTTTATGGGCAGTCTACTGCATGGTTGTTCCGTTACCATACACTACTTTGGATTATTTGTATAATATTGATTAGTATGTATATTTATGTATGTAATGGACAAATAAATGTAAATATTTGTAAAGCAGCACCAATTGGACAACAATTATCAGTGCAGATTTTTCCTGCATTCTGTAAGCTTTTTTTCCCCCCAGAAACATTTTTATTAAATTTTGTTAATAAACATGGACATAAAGTATTAAAAATAAACAATATAAAACATAACTATTTACACTATATACAAACATCCATGATAAACATTTGTTTTATCCAAGAAAGATAATCAATATTTATCTAACAATCTCCCCAATTTTTGGCAAGCTAGTATTTCATGTGTTACATTTGATGATCTCTGATAAATAGTTTGCATTTCTTTTTTACATACAGATTTTGCTATTGAAATTAACTTACTAAACATAAGATGATACCATGGAGTACCATATAAACACCTACTGGTTAAAGTTATTAAGGTTATTAATGTATGGCATACATTCAAAATATTTCATAAAACAGCTCACATTACCTCAAGTACTTGTTCTGACCTCTGTGATGATGACATGTGAAAGCTATTTCGCAATGTATCTAGATGGACAATGCTTGCAATATTTACTGAAATATGATGCTTATGCATGCATACATGCACATTTTGTTACTAAAGAAGTTTAAAAGCTTAAGTGGTAATTAGACACCAAGTAGCAGTGACAATTTTTACAGCATTATGTAATCTTTTATTTCATACTATGAACTAACTTATTAACTCCTTTTGGGTCAAGTGATTTACAGGAATATCAGTGAAAGTATATATTCATAACTGACAATAAAAATCACATTTTCACACTTGATGACCACTCCATTTTACCCCAGCAGACATTCCTGTTTAGAATTGTCCTGTGAAATTATGTTCCTTTTCCACAATGCTCCTATGTCAAAGAGTAAAAAGGTCACACAGGTAACCAACTGGTTAAAAAACACAAAAAGAAAAATCTAGCAAAACTAGACTTCTAACTGTGTGATACCTTAAACCTCTTGCATCAGAGGCCTCATGGGATATATGCAAATCACCCTTTAAGAATATCAGGTGTTTCAACTAAATGGCAATTCTGAATGTCCATGACTTTTTCTTTTGCTTTCATTTCTAAGTCTATTTATGGACAATTTCAGGCCGTTAAAGTCAAACCCCCCTAGCTGTGGACATGCATGTTTCTGCCTTCTTATGACATCATCAGCACAGCATAAGAGGAATGTTTGACCTTTGGAAACACAGGGTTGTCATACCCAGCTAATATCCATAAACATTAGGGTGTCTACAAAATATCCCAACTAACAAACTAAGACAAAGAGTAAAAAGGTCACACAGGTAACCAATTGGCTAGATTTTTCTTTTTGTGTTTTGACACAGTTAGAAGTCTAGCTTTGCTAGATTTTTCTTTTTGTATTTTTTAACCAGTTGATTACATGTGTGACCTTTTTGCTCTTTGTTTAGTTTGTTAGTTGGGATATTTTGTAGATACCCTAATGTTTATGGATATCAGCTGGGTATGACAACCCTGTGTTTCCAAAGGTCAAACATTCATCTTATTCTGTGTTGATGTCATAGGAAGACAGAAACATGCATGTCCACAGCTAGAGGGGTTTGGCTTTAATAGCCTGAAATTGTCTATAAATAGACTTAAAAATGAAAGTAAAAGAAAAAGTCGTGGACATTCAGAATTGCCATTTAGTTGAAACACCTGATATTCTTAAGGTGTGATTTGCATATATCCCATGAGGCCTCTGATGCAAGAGGTTTAAGGTATCACACAGTTAGAAGTCTAGCTTTGCTAGATTTTTCTTTTTGTGTTTTTTAAACAATGCTCCTATGTGGAAACTGCCTGAGATATTTAATAAAATATTGAAATATGCATAAATATTTATAGTTGTTTTGTAATAAATATAATATCTGCTAAGTGGTAGTTGTCATACACTACGTAGCATTGAGACATTTCCCAGCATTATGTACTCCTTCACTTGATATCATGAAGCATCATATCTCCTTCTGGGTCAAATCATCAACAGAAATATTAATACAGCTTCATTTACACTTATTTAACAATTTTAATGAATTTTTAAATAAAATACTTTAGTCATCACGACCATGTTGTCTCCCCTTTGTAAGTAGGTTCATAGGTTCATAGGCTCATAGGTTCGTACTAGGCTATCTGCCCTAGGGCATTTATAAGCCTAGCCAGAGTGTGTGTGGCTTTCACCACCCCTTAGGATGAGAATACTACGCCCATTTAGGGTTTAGTTTACTGTGCCTCTGTCTAGTAGTGACACAGAGATGACCCCCGGGGTAAACCTACGATCTCCCATCCACTCGTCAAGATTTCTCTTGAAGAGAGCTAGTGAGGGGCTCTGCCTAACATGGACTGGGATTCTGTTTCAGACTGTAGGGAGCCTCTGGGTTATGAATCTGTCCCTCCAGCACGTCCTATTTATTTCTGTGTTGAGGTTCAAATCTCTTGCTCTCATGGCTCTGATGGATTTGGATTTTCTGAGGTGGAGCATGTCCATTAATTCCGGATTGGACATGGCCTTGTATGTCAGGCATAGATCACCTCTGAGTAGGCAGTATGCGACTGAATAGAGCTGGAGTTTCTTCAGCCGGGCAGCATATGACATATGTTTGAGACCCTTTATCCTCTTGGTGAGGAACTTTTGGGGTCTTTCTAACTGCTGCAGGTGTCGGGTAAGATACATCCCAAATGGGGCATTGTACTCAATCATGGGCCTGATAAGAGAAGAGTACAGGGGCACAATGACCTCTCTTGATCTAGATGTGAATCCCTTCATGATAAGGTGGGCAATATAGAAGGTCTTCCTAACCACTTTGGCAATGTGAGTGTCAAATGAGAGGTTACTGTCAACTTGGGTCTCTAGGTCCCTGATTACCTCTTCCGTACTTAATGGATTACCACCTATGTGGTAATTTGTGGGTACCTTGTTTTTCCCAAAGGGTATGACTATACATTTTTTGGTGTTCAGCTTAAGGCCATGGCTCTGGCACTAATTATCCGTTTCTATGAGGCCTCTCTGAAGGATGCTAGTGTCTTCTGGAGTATCAATTATGGTGCCCAGTTTGCAGTCATCTGTGAACTTTGTCAGCCACAATCCTCCTATGTTTGCCTGCACCTCGGAAAAATAAATGCCGAACAAGAGGGGTCCCAGGACTGAGCCCTGCGGGACACCACTTGTGACCGGCTTAGAGTCTGACATGGCTCCAGCAACTCTGACCCTGTGGGTTCTGTCCTTGAGCCAGTTTGCAACCCATCTTGTGACATATGGGTTCACATTTAAGCTGGTGAGTTTGTCTATGATGCCCGAGTGGGGTATTGTGTCGAAGGCTTTTGCAAGGTCAAGGTAGGCTGTGTGAACTGCCTTACCCTCATCAATGGCCTTAGTGACTGTTTCATAAAAGTCGACCAAGTTCAAAAGGCAGGATCTGCCCTTGACAAAACCAAATTGGGTAGGATCCAATGTCTGTAGGTCCCCAATGTCTTTGTTTATGAGTTTCATAATGATCCTTTCCATAGCTTTGCAGACCAGGCTCGTCAAGCTTATGGGGTGGTAATTTCCAGGGTCCGTAGAAGCACCGCCTTTGTGGAGTGGGACAACTGTTGCCGTACACCACTCTTTGGGTACGTATCCTGTAGTAAGGCTAAGATTAAACAGCAGCCTTATGTGTGGGTTTAGTTCCTCTTGGAGTTCGTGTAGCACACAGCCCGGGACACCGTCCGGTCCCATTGAGGCTGTGTTTTTAGCTTTAGAGAGGGCGGCCCTCACCTGGGCATCTGAGATGTTAGGGAGGCTACACTCTGCTGGGATAGATATTGCTCCTTTTGGGGGGGGGGGAGAAAGTTGCACTGAACCTGTCTGCCAGAATGTTGGCAATGTCTGTGGGTTCAGTGTATTTTGAGTCATTTTGGACTAACTCTGAGCATATCTGGGAGTTTCCACCCAGGTTTCTAACATAGCTAAAGAAGGCCTTGTGATTGTCTTTTGTGTCTTTTGCGATTTTTCTCTCAAAGTTGGCCTTGGATGATTTTATGAGTGATCGTAGTTTTTTGCTAGTACTGATCAGAGATGCCTTCCCTTTTAGGGATTTTGCTCTGTCATGTAGTAGCTTCCTCCTCCTGTTGTAAAGTTTGTTAATGGCTGGGGTCCACCAGACCGGGCGCCTGCCTTTGGGGGAATGGGTCTTGGTTTTATTTGGGATTGCATGATCCATGCTTTCTTGAAGGTGCCTGTAGAAGGCATTTATAAAGGATTCAGCAGTGTGGGTTGTGGTTTCCGCTGGCCCAGGGGCCTTGAAGGATACCACTTCAGTCTTAAGAAGTGTGAAGTTGGCTTTTGAGAAGTTCTTCACTGTGGACTTTTGTGCAGGGGGTGGGGGCGGGATGTGGATTTCCAGTGAGATTAATTTATGGTCTGATCTCACCAATGAGGGGTATACTTCCGGTGTGGAGCCTTTTGTTCCCATGTTTGGGATGATCAGGTCTAGTATATTATCTCCTCTTGTGGGAATTGTGACTAGTTGTTCCATCGCATTTGAGTTTATGAATTCTAGGAACCGTTGGGCTAGGGTGTTGGGGCTTGAGTAATGTTCCCAGTCTATGTTTGGATAGTTGAAGTCTCCCAATATGATGGTATTTGGAGAAACATTCATACTCTCCAGTGTCTTCAGGAAGGCTGTGTGGGGTTCCTGAGTTTGAGAGGGTGGTCTGTAGCATGCTACAAACTGTAGGGCAGTTTTGCCTATGGTTAGTTGCACCTGGATGGTCTCCGATGCTTCGTGCATTGCCACTAACCTGGAGGTGTGGGCATCTTTGATGAATATGGATACTCCCCCTCCTTTTGTGGTTCGGTCTAAGTTTTGGGGCCAGAAAGCATGATATGAGGTAAAACCTGGTAGTGCTGCGGTGCTCTTAGGAGCCTTGAACCAGGTTTCAGTCACTGCACAGACATCGATGTTCTCCATACTGAGGAGGGCTTTGAGAGCGTGCATCTTGAGGTTTAGACTTCTGGCATTGATTAGCATTACCCTTAGTTTTTTTCCACTTGTGTTTTCTAGGGAGGTAGGTTTGTCATTTGAGCCTTGCCTAAAAAAGGCACTATGGGGGTGGCAAGAGCCTTGGCCAATATCCGGAAGCCCAGGGGTGACAGGGGCAAGCCATCCCTTGCGAAGCAGCGTGGCTTGTCAAGCATGTCATCCCAAGCAGACAAACATTGGATCCCCTTAGAATGACACCAGTAATTAAGCCAATTGTTAAAACTGATCATTTTGTCTTTGTACTGTGGCATCATTCTTGGTGAGGGTAAGATGCTGCTCAGGGTCAGGGTCATACCAGCCTGGGCTACATAATCAGAGAGCTCCTCTATGTCTCTTTTCATGTAGTCCAGGGAGGTACGTCTCAGGTCGTTCACACCAGCATGGACAATGACTGAGTCATATTTGTACTTGCTGTGGAGTGACCTGAGTGCTTGTGTTATGTGGCGGATTCTAGCGCCCGACAGGCAGCTTTCTGTAACCTTTTCCTTGTTCAGTCTGGTGAGCGGGACATCAGTGTGTCTGACTATGGAGTCACCTATTACAAGTGTGTCTGGCATGTTGTTTGGCCTTAAGGGCTGTGAATGTTTAGCACACTGACTTTGTGAACTATGTGTTGCATATGCTATGTCTTGAGGTAGTGGTCGCTTGGGTGTCTGCTTTGGAGGCCTCTGTTGTTTTGGTCAATTTTTAATCAGAGCCTCCGAGTATGTTTTTGTGTGTTTATGTGTTTGGTTTGCAGTTGTGATAGGTCTATGTGAGACTGGGTTTGTGGTGTGCGTGGTTACCTTCGCCTCCTGACTGGTTTTGCCAGTACTGAGTTGAGAGAGCTCAGCCTCCAGTTTGGCTATATAGTTGCATCTCTCACATATATTTGTATTTGTTGGGAGGAGGAGAGGGTTGTCTGTGTACATGAGGCAATTGTAACATTGCCTCAAGATTCCCAGATTCACCAACTGAACAGGAGAGAACGCCAGCAACTGACCCTTCGACATGCTAGAAATAGTGAAAAAGATTGCTGTGTAACTGCATCAGAAAGGACCTATAGGGAAATGGGTACTCAAGGGGATTTAGGTGAATGAAGTACTTTCTTTTTGTTTAAGAGTGCTTTACCTGTATAAAAATGCTTTAGGAGCAAGTGCTGGGTTTTTCAGATAGAGAATAGGCTGTTTTGATTGCAAGTAGAGCAGTTCTAAGGGAAAAATTGAACAGTAGACTTTACGGAGCCAGAAATACTTTAAACTTGATTAATAGTTTAATTACTAGACTATTATATAATGTTATTACTTTCAAAGGCAGCCAATCAACTTTGTATCATATACCTAGATTTTTTCAAATATTTTATACTTTCTTGTTTCCCTCCATTATAGTGAAGTAGCCCCAACTAGCAAACAACTTCATTGCCAACCTCAGACCATGAAGAGAAACCCAGAGATGCATTAGCAATAATTCTGCAGTTTCTTCAAAACAACAACAAAAAAAACAGAAGACTGATTTTTTTCAATTTAATGAATGGTACTTACCACTCATAGGTCACCTGAACTTTGTTGCATGGAATTTGTTGGCTTCTCACATTATTTTGTGCTTCCTCCAGAATGTATTGGATCTGCTCTAGGAGTAAAGCTGTCTACAATCAGTACGGCAGAACTACCACAACAGTGTCTGACTTGCAGCAACAGAATCTACAAAACAATGTCAGTATTGCTTACCAATATTTCTGTCAACATACCTTTTCATGAGGTAAGGAATTTCTAATCCCATCTACTTCCATCTGGAGTCACACTTCTGCCTTGCAATCTCATTGGCCAATTGGATGGTGATGTCAGTCCTTTGCGTGATTCCAGATAAGAAAGGATAGAAATGGCATATACAACAAATCAGGCAAGCATACGTAGGATGTTTTGTAATAAAAGACCACGAATAAGTATAAAATCTTTGTATAAGAATCACTGTGTCAAATCATGGTTTAGATCACTGCATTGCTGCAGCTGGCAGCAGTACTCTGTGGCTTATGTAACTTGAGTGCAGGAAGAACAACTAAATAGCACAAACCCACCCCTGCCTGAATGAAAGTTTATGTCAAATGTAATTATTTTCATTCATTTCTGATGTCACCAATGATTTTTGATTTCATATAGTTAAAGATGCAGTTATAGTACTTGGTAACCAAGACTGTATATCTTTAACTGTACCAAGGTGAATATTTATATTTTTAGGACGTAGACCTTATAAGCACAGCAGCTGTGAGAGGGACACACTGATGACAGATTCCACAGTATAGGTGTGATTAGGACACTGCATGCATAGTGCTTATAGGTGCTAATGAGTCAATATAAAAAAATAGGTACCAACAAAGGAAACATAGACTAGGGTTTGCCTGCAAAGCACTACAACTGGTTGTAAAAGAGCAACTGATCATAGGCGCTTAGACTACAAAGTATAGTAATAGGATATGGGTTAGCTACCCATGTCCTGTTACTATTATCAGGAAAAAAATCTTGAAATCTATTTTTTAGTGGGGCACTCATCAGACCACTGTATTTCACCATCAGGGCACAAGCCTCAGCATGCCCCAGTGTGGTGCCACCTATGAAGAGAACTAAGGAGTAGAAACAAGCACTGGTCTGGCATGAATGCTGTAGGGGGATGGAAATGCACCTGGATACAATGGTGGAAAAGAGCGAGTGACATGGTGGGAAGTGCTAGAACAAAAGCTAAGCTAAATGTGAATGCCTGTAGCAGTATTGATGGTGGGCCTTCCGTGGTTCAACTTTTCACTCTATTTAAGAAGTGTTGACTTTGATGCAGATGAGGATGCTGTTGGAATCATCAGAAGTGATGTGGACACCAATACTTTCAGGCCCTAAAACAACCACAGTCAGGCAGTGTGGAAGGTTAGTGTACAGTTAATTTTACTACATCATGCTAAGATTTAGTTGGCATTACACCTGTGTATATATAACCATTAAGTGTTTCATCATCAGGTATGTTATCAATATCAGGTGCACCACAGACTCAACAGGCAATGCATGATAAGTGTGGGCATCATACCTTTATGCAAAAATAATTCTACTTGTCACAGACCACACCTTGACATATTTCTTCACTGGGTCAGCACCAGAAACAACCACATCCTGTGTTTCAGTGCAGCAGGCCGATGCTGACAGCATAATGGCTGTCGACAATAATGCCATAATTCTTATGTCATGGCACAGCCCAAGGACAGTGGTACACAGTCATAAAGTATACTGGCAGGGTCCTCTACTCCACAGTGGGTGGAAAACTTCATAGACCCTGACACAGGCTTACATACTCAGCATAATGAGAAAACAACATTACAAGAAGGGAGGAACCAACATAGTTCAACACCTGCTACTTGTGACAGTCTGACCTACTTGATGAAGAGATTACACTTTCAGAAGTAGAACTACCCACTCCTATACCTGTACAGAGATACCAGGTGAAGATATATTTTACAGTTAGCTACGGAGACATGTAAGGCTTTGGTTGCTTAGCATCAGATGTGCCATGACATAGTTCAGGCACAGGCTACTGCCACTGAGTGTCAGGTAGAGATGGTTAGAGTATTGCAGGGTGTACAAAAGGAATTTCCTCAGTACATGGGAATGGTGGAGGCAAGGGACAATGCCATGATAATTCTCATGTACTGTGTGGCTGCACACATAGCATCCATGCCAGCCTCAAGGTACACAGTAGTAGAAAATACTAATCACACACTGGGAATGCAGCTGGACTTGGATGAGGGAATGTTCACATGCATGCTGGATTATCAGGCCAGACACCATATGCATCTAAGAAAGTACAGCAGGAACGTATGTGGATTTACCCAAGAAGATGTCAGCCAGGCTTTTTTCAGACTTATACAACATGTAGTAGAACCTCTCAGTTAAGGTCTAGGTCCCAGAGCAATATTAGCCAATGTCAAGAGGTTCACCTGCATCCAGTCCAACACAGTACTGGGGCAACTCTGCATCAAGCTCAAATGCCAGCACCTAATCACAATCTATGGAACCATCACCCTGCACAATCCTTAGGGGACACTGTGTACAACAGTTTCTAAATATAACTCAGATTTTCTTTTCCAAAAACATTTTTATTTTTTCATTATAAACATACACAAATGTACATATAACAAATACAATAAAACAATAACAAAACTATTTACAATATTTACATTTATCCATGATAAATGATCATTTTATTCATGCGAAGTTATCAGTATTTGTTCAAAAGATTTTCCAATTTTTGCCATGCTATTTTTTTATGAGTACTGTTATGAGTTCCATAACACATGGTTTGCAGTTATTTTTTGCAAACAACTTTTGCTAAATTAATAAAATCTTTAAACATCAAATCTTGTTTACTTTTCCAGTTCAAAGTAATAACTTTTCTAGCAATTGCAAGAACTGACCAGAGTAAATGAATCTGAGATTTAGGTATTACATTAGGAATAGGAACATTGAATAGGATTACTGAGTTAGAAATATGACAGTTATCACCATAAAGCATTTACAAAATATCTGAAGTCTTTCCAGTATTGAACAACATTTCTACATTCAATGAACATGTGAACCCAGTTGGCCTCTTGTAATTCATCACATTTTCAACATTTACTTTCACTGTTTTTAATTATAAGATTTATTTTATGAGGAGTATAGAAACTCCTATTCGTAAATTTCCATGTATACAATCTCCAATATAATAATGAAGAGGTACCATATGTAGAATTCAATAACAATTTTTTGGATTCATCAGATATTTGTTCTCAATTAATCTTTACATAGTAATTCCAAAAATTTGAGTCAAACTTTACAGTGTCTTCTCTTAGTATCTTATAGATAGGTGAGATACTTAATTTTTTGATTATCTGTCTTTTCAAGACACCTAATAAAAAGTTGAATCAAACTAGGTATAGATTCGGTCTCTAGGTTGATTGATACTCTCTTTTTGTTTTCTATAAACTGCCGTAATGAGTGTGTAAACAAGAAATTGTCTTGACTATTATCAAAACTACATAAAAGAGAATTTAGTGGTTTAATACTCTTATTTTCAATAAACTGATGCCACAAATCAAGTTATTTTCCTTTAATCTTTGCATTGCATTGATGTTGAAATAATCTAGGCTATCAAGGGAGTATGCTATAGGGAATATAAGAAATAGAAATTTTTAATGTTGTAATTACAGTCAATTATATTTTTAAAGTTATTAAAGATTTGATTAATGCCATAAGAAAAATGATCAAACTTCTTATTAAATAAACAAAATTCACATAAAAGCCAATGAACTCTACTTATTCCATATTGTTCCTTAAATTGATTTTCTACAGTTCTGACATCAGTTATAAGAATCTCATGTATTGTTTTCCAGCCAGATAAACATAGCGTCCATACAGGCTTTGTACCTCATGGCTGATGAACAGCATCAGTCATCCCACTGCACAAAAGCAGGCCATCTATGGACCCTGGAAATTGCAAACCCAAAAACCTCACTAGTCTCATATGCAAAGCCATGGAAAGAATTATCATGGAAATGATTGATAATAACATAGGTAACCTCCAGGCACTGGACCCAAACCAGTATGGTTTCCTCAAGGCAGGTCATGCCTACTCAACTTGCTGGACTTCTTTGAAAAGGCCACTAAAGCAATGAATGAGGGCAAAATTGTTTGCACTGTCTACCTTGACTTGTTCAAGGCATTTGCCACTGTACCCATTCAGGCATTGTTGACCAAACTCAGGAGTTTAGATCTAAACCCTTATGTCACAAGATGGATATTCGGCTGGCACACAGACCGGACCCAGGATGTTAAAATTGAGGAGTCAACCTCTACAAAGAGGCCAGTTACTAAAAGAGTCCTTCAGGGATGAGTTCTGGAACCACTCCTTTTTTGGCATCTACTTCTCTACAGTCAAGGCCAATATTAAGGGTCTCTAGCTGTCCAGATATGCAAATGATTATAAATTAGGAGCAGTCATAGAATCCCCACTGACACTAATGTTCTCCAGGAAGGGCTGACACAGACAAAAAACTGGCATCAGAGCCATAGGCTAAAACTAAATGTAAAGAATGCATAATAGTATCCCCTGAGAAGTCATCCACCCCTGGTAATTACAATATCGACAACACACCCCTCAGAGTCAGCCCAGTAGTCAGAGACTTGGGACACACGTAGACAGTAATCTAGCCTTTGACAATCACATGTCTATGGCAGTGAGGAAATCATTCTGTGTTGTTCTACTTATAAACAAAGGTATGGCATTTAGGTCCAAGAAGGTCATTACACCACTCTATTTTACATCTGTCATTGAGTATAGTACCCCCTTTGGTATGTACCTAACCAGACACATTTAACAACTGGAACATCATCTGACATTCCTGACTAAAAGAATACAGGATGTAAATAACATGTCCCATGCAGACCTCCTCAAAGCTCTATCCCTGTATTCTGTCTCCTTCAGGCTGCTGATGGGAGATCTATGCCTGACATTCAAGGCACCTTTGGACCCCACTCTGATGGCTATCTTTCATATCTGCAAGGCAAACATCACCAGAATTACCCATTCTTAAGACTTAAACCTTGTTGTGATATAAATAGGACCTGTTGGATAGAAAGAGCCATCAGTATCACACAATGTTAATATATCATCAGCAAATAATTGTATCTTAGGACAGTAGTCCTTATTAATTTGAAAGCCTTTTATATTTTGCTTGTTTCTGATATATGAAGCAAAAGGTTCCATTGAAAGAGCAAACAATAATGGTGACAAAGGACAACCTTGTTTAGTTCCCTTGAGGATTGTTAGTGGTGAGGATAGACACTTTCACATTTTTCACATAAGCGTGTGCCCTATTATAAACTTTCATTAATAAGTTGACAAAATCTGAGGAGAATTCAAAACCAATCAGAATTCTTTGTAGATAAGACCAACTAATAGAATCAAAAGCCTTTTCTATGTCTAGGCTGATAATAGTTAGTTGTTTTTTGTATTTGCATGCTAAGTCTATTAATGATAGTAATTTAATAATGTTATCTTGCACTTTTCTATGAATGAACCCTGTCTGATCGTTATGTATTAGATTAGGTAATATTTTATTTATCCTATTAGCTAATATTGTCATGAAAATTTTAGAATCAGTGTTTAGTAACAAAATTGGCCTATATGAATCACAAGATTTGGGGTCCTTATCTTGTTTTAATATGGGGAGATAACTGAGTATTTCCACAATGGGGTTGTTATACATTTTTGCTTAACCATAGTAAAGGCACTCATCATTTTCTTTATTATATATTCAGGAAAAATCTTATATAGTTCAGGGATTATTCCATCCAGTCCTGGAGCTTTATTATCTTTTAAATTTTTTATTTGCTCTTTCACTTCTGTTAGTGTTAACTGTTTATTTAATATGTTATTTTGTTGCATTGCCACCTTAGTAGTTATATTTTCTTGAATAAAAATATTTATTACATTATCTGTCTCCAAAAGTGGTGTGTTATTATTTATATCTTTATAGCAGTTTGTGAACACTTCTAATATGCCCATTAAGTTAGATGTACTCTTAACTGAACCTTCACTTTTATATTTAATCTCATTGATAAGATTTTGATTTTTTTTTTGGATCTTACTGCTATTTTATGTAGATATTTGGGATTTACAGCATAAGAATGTAATTTCAGTTTTTCCAGGTTTATGGCTACCTTATGATTCAGAACTTCTAAGTATTTTTATTTAACTTAGTAATTTCATTATGTGCTACTTTATTTGGTTTTGTGTCCATTTTTATCTTGTCTATGTTTTCTTGTAAGTCTAAAAGTTCTCTGTCCCACTCTCTCCTTTGTTAAGGTACCAAGATTTTATTCTACCATATATATAAACTTCAAAGGTGTCCCATAGTATAGTATCAGTCACTTCACCATTATCATTTGTTTCCATAAACATGTCTATCTCTTTCATTATCCATTCCATAAAGTCATTTAACTTAGTTATGTAAGCAGGAATTCTCTGTAGAAATCTTAAGTCATCTGTATGTGTAGTTAATGTAAAGTTTATAGCATTATGGTCCAAAAGTGGACAAGTCACTATAGATATGTCACTTATTTTAGAGTATATATTATTTGATACAAAGACCTTATCAATCTTTATATATCAAACCGATATGAACAGTGAGTATACAATAAGGAATAATGTTCTTTTAGACCATGTATATCTTTAAGGTTCATCTGGTTTGTAAAGTCATTTAACTTCTTGGCTTGAGATGTTAGTTTTATTTTACCATTTTTAGTAGTATCAATGCCTGATAATAGGCAGTTAAAATAACGTGTTGCTATAATTTCCCCTTTTGCATTTAGAGTAATCAGGTCCAGATATTTGTCAACGTATTTAATACTCCATCCTGGTACCAGTATGTGTTAATCAAAGTATAATACTTCCTATTGATTTCCAAAATAACCATGCTTAACATCCCGTCTTTATCTGAAATTGTATCTATAATTCGTGGCATAGTATAAGTATTTTTCCATAGAATAAGAGTGTCCCTTCTCTTAGTCTTAATACATAAATCAGCCAGAATGGTATAGCCATTGAATGAGTATTTTTGTAGATCTTTTTTTAAAGGATGGGTTTTCTGTAAAAAGATTATCTGGGCTTTATGCATTTTGATATATTTAAGCAAACCAGCTCTTTTGACATTACTGTTCAAACCATTAGTATTTAATGATAAACATTTATAAGCCATTGACTGTAATGTGTATGTTATTACTAACTGAAAGACCTTTCCTCCGTGTTGACTTGAAATCTACTGAAAACTTACTTATCATGAATGCATAATGTGTATTAAGCACTGCTTTATAAAACCCAAAACTATTTACAAATACATACATGAAACATAAAGTTTCTGGTTTAGTTAAAAACTTAACTAAACCATCCATCCACCACCTCTCCAATACCAAACGACACAAATTATCCATCTCTGCTTAGAATATAGTATAAAAACAAAAAAGAAAAGCATTATGAAAGCAACTAAAGAAATATGAATCCATGAAACATACATTAGAATGAGAGTTTCCAATATATTTGAAGCTATATGAAGATGTGACATATGATAATAGCACCTCTAATACATAGATATGCCAGAAATGCACATCAGATCAAAGTATGTATAAACATTAGAAGCTGAAGGTTAAGACAATTGTCATTATATCCAAGACATTTCAAGAAACATCATAATTTAACCATTTTGTCAGTCATCTAACATTTTTCATGTAAGGATCTTTTGAATATATATATATATAACACTTATTACAACATAACTATTATATTTTGCAATTATACACATAGTACTCATATATATTAACAATATCTATGTTGACGTCTTTCATCAGGAAGGGGAGAGAGAGAGAGAGAGAGAGAAAAGGGGGGCCTCACAACCCTCTGTATATTTACTAAAGGTTTAGTTATATAACATAAGTCTGATGTTAATATGCATAATGAGTTTTGTAATGCAGCTCCTAGTTCACTTGATGTCATTTACTTACTAATAGTGTCATTGAATCTGCAGAATGTATGCATCTATAAGAGAACATAAGTGTTAAACTCCTTTAAAAATGCCTATCAGAACTAATTATTTACCGTTTAAAGTATCTAGTAAAGGATAACAGAATTTCAAGAGAAAAAAATTCTAAATACAACCATTTAACAAGTTCAAAGGGTCAAATGATGTCATCACTGTTGTTTCCTCAAGTTGCAGCTTCATAAACCTGTCAGAAAGTATCTAAATAGGCTCATGCACAACAGAAGTTGTCTCTAGTGAAGAAAAAAGCATTTTCTGCTGGAAATTTTGATCTTGAAGCTTTTAGAGTTTACAGAAAGCAAACAAAAAAAAAACCACTCATGCTGCCTTGTCAGTGCATTTTATGAATTTCCACAATGAGAACAGCCACACAGACCACCAGTTTCCTCACAAAACATCACAACATCATGAAAAAAAATGAACCCTTTCATATAAAAACAGCTATTTAAAAGTAACAACAGCTGCCTCAAATCAGAAATCATATTATAACATTTCAGTCATTTACCCACCAGTTAACCAGGCCAGAGAGAGAGAGAGAGAGAGAGAGAGAGAGAGGAAAAAAAAAGGAACTTTGTATATATATATATATATATATATATATGTATATATATATATATATATATATATATATATATATATATATATATATATATATATATATATATATATATATATATATATATATATATATATATATATATATATATATATATATATGTATATATATATATATATATATACATATATATATATATATATATACATATATATATATGTATATATATATGTATATATATGTATATATATATATATATATATATATATATATATATATATATATGTATATATATATATATACACTAAGAAGTTATGTACTCACCATAATGTTCCATGTTTGTTGTCCATCTCACCTATATTCTTGCTGGTTAGGTTCGGAGCCGTTCTCGGCTCCGACTTGGCCAAATACTAAAGCTCAAGAGCTTCCATTGGCTCGAGGCTAACCACTACCCCATGATGCTCTGGGCCAAATCCCAAGATCTTGTTTGCAAGAGAAGGACAATCACAGAAGAATTGTGTATGTGTATATATATCTCTCTCTCTCTCTATACATATATATATATATATATATATATATATATATATATGCACACACACACACACACACACACACACACACAAAACATATATACATTATATATATATATATATACATTTTATATATATATATATATATATATATAAAATGTATATATATATATATATATATATATATATATATATATATATATATATATATATATATATATATATACCTTATAAGGACAGGAACAGAGGCTCCAAACCATCAAAAACTCTATGCATAGTATATAGTTATCCACAAGTTCCTCCAGGAATACAGGATGGGGGAAGGAGGGTGGGATGCAAGAATATAGGCAAGATGGACAACAGACATGGAACGTTACGGTGAGTACATAACTTCTTAATGTTATGTTGTCCTATCTCACCGTAATTCTTGCTGGTTGGGAGAGTGTCCCTAGCACCTTTATCCTAGGGTGGCTCAGGAAAAAAGACTCTTCAATACAGTGGATCCAAAGGAGGACCTGTTCTGGGAGGCCACATCTACTTTGTAATAAGTGATAAAGGTATGAGGTCTCACCTGTGTTGTGGCTGCACAAATAGAACTGATTGGAAATCTAGCTTGAAAAGCAGAGGATGTTGAGGCTGCCCTAGTGAAATGTCCTCTTATCTTTCCTGGTAGTTGTTTACCATGCTTATTGTAGCAGAAAGAAGTGCAATCAGTAAGCCACTTAGATAAGGTTACTTTGGAAATTGGCAATCCTTTCCTTTTGTCAGAAAAGGACACAAAAAGCTGGTCAGATTTCCTGAAATCTTTTGTCCTGTGCAGGTAAAAGCATAACTGTCTATGAACATTCAGCTGGTGCAATTTATATTTTGCCTTGTCGCTATAGTTTGTGAAAAAGATTGGCAATTCAAGGGAAAGGTTCAGATTATTCTCTGAACAGACTTTGGGAAGGAACAAGGGATTAGTTCTCAAAGAGACCCTATACTTGTGAAAAATGATATAAGGAGGATGAGTAGAGAGAGCTTGTAACTCCGATACCCTTCTGGCAGAGGTTATGGCTACTAAAAAGAAAGTTTTCCATGACAAAAATTTCAAATCAGAAGATGATGCGGATTGAAAGGGTGGTAAAATTAACAAAGTTAGCACAAGATTTAGATCCCAAGGCACTGGGGGCTCTCTGATTGGGGGTCTGAGTATGAGCGTTCCTTTGAAGAAAGCCTTACATAACCTATGAGACATAATCATGACTCCCATTTCTCTAGTATGGAAATTAGAAATGGCTGCCAGTTGAACCCTAATGGTAGCTGCAGCAGCTCCTTCTTCAAAAAGTTCAGTAAGAAAGTCTGAAAATGCAGATATGGAAGCTGTAAAAGGCCCTATGTTCTGTTTTGCAGCCCAACATGAGAAACTTTTCCACTTACTGGAGCATAATTTCCTTGTGGATGTTTATAGGAAGAAATGAGAATATGACTCACTGCAGGGGAAAAGGGGTAACACCCGACTATGCATGGAATTGGAACAGCCATGCTATCAACTTGAGGGCTTGGACAGATGGATGAAACTCCCTCGAAGAATTGGTCAAGAGGTGTGGAAATGGATCCAGAATCCAAGGTTTCTCAAGCAGATGTGTCCAGAGAAAGGGGAACCAAACTTGACGAGGCCAGTAAGGAGCAATGAGGATCATAGTGCTTTTCAACACTCACTTTCTGAATCACTTTGGGGATTAGAGGGAAGGGGGTAAGGTATAGAGTAATCCCAGGGGCCAATCGTAAACCAGTGCATCACCTGGTGACTTCCCCGGAGGAGGAATGAGGGCAAAGTAGTTGCTGCATTTGGTAATCATGGATGTGGCAAATAGGTTGTAGCAAGGCAAGCCCCATTTCTGGAAGATCACTTCCACAATCTCTGGTTTCAGGGACCACTCGTTAGGTAGAATCAGTCTGCTGAGCTTGTTTGTTATCATGTTGGATTTTCCCAGGATGTGCGTTGCTATCAGAAAATGATGAAAACTGATCGCCCATTGCCAAACTCGTTGTGCCTCCCGACATAGTGGGTAAGATTTGGTTCCTCCCTGCTTGTTTATATACCACACTACTGACATGTTGTCTGTCTAAACTGCAACCGTTCCCATGGGAAGAGAGTCCTGAAATGCCTGCAATGCATAAAGCACTGCTCTCATCTCTAGAAAGTTTATGTGCAAGTGGCTTTCGTGATCTTGCCATAGGGCTTAGACTGTCATTCTCAGATAATGCCCCCCCCCCCCCGATCTGGGAAGCGTCTGTGGTCAGTACTGCATTCGGTTTAGGAAAAACAAAGGGGCAGCCCTGATGCAATCGATCTGTCTGCAGCCACCAAAGATCTTTTTTGCATGTCTCCATGATGATAATCCGGTGTAACAGAGGAAGATCTTGCATTGACCACTGAGCAAAGAGCAACCATTGTAGAACTCATGTGTAGACCTGCTAGTGGGACTAGGAGGATAGCTGCTGCCATGGCACCCAGAACTTGCAGCACAAATCTACCTTGAATTTTTTTCTTTGACATCAAAATTCTGATTTGCTGGTGAAGGGACTGAATTCTGTCTGGGATAAGTTTTGGTGTCATGCTTTTTGAATCCAGATCTGTGCCTAAGAAGATAATATGTTGAGATGCCGACAAGGCAGATTTTTTTAAGTTTACTTTTTTTGCCTAGTCTGGCGCAAAGTGACATTGTTTCATCCCTCATTTGGAGTAGTAGATGCCTGATGGTGGCGGTGAGGAGCCAGTCACCTAGATATGGAAACACCCAGAATCCGTGACATCTCAAGTGAGCTGTGACCGCTGCCATGCATTTAGTGAAAACTCTGGGGGCTGTAGTGAGACCAAAGGGCAGGGCTCGAAATTGGTAATGACTGGCTCCCAGCTGAAAGCGCAAGTGTCTCCTGGATTGCCTGTCCATCTTTATATGGTAGTATGCATCCTGGAGATATATTAAGCACATCTGATTGTATTTCCCGATAAACAGGAAAATTGATTTCAGAGGTACCATCCGGAACTTTGACTTCTTCACTGACTTGTTTAGTTTACTGAGATCTAGAATGGATCTCCAGTCCCCTGTGTTTTTTGGAACTAAAAAGAATCTTGAGTAAGTCCCTGATCCTATTTTGTCTGTGGGGACCTCTTGGATGACTTTTTTCTCTAGCTACGAGATTACCTCTTGTGTTGCGTGGTCTTTGTGGCTGGGTGGGACATCCAGTAAGGACCAATTTTTTGGTGGGGAGGTAGAAAAGGGTATGTAATAACCTCTGGATATTATTGTTTGTACTCATTTATCTCAGGAAATTTATTGCCAGGCATTTAGGTACAGTGACAATCAATGCCCGACTGCCTCCAGAGAACAGCAGATGGGCCTCCTTTCAGGAGTGTTGGAAGGGCCTGTCAGAGAATATATCTCTGTCACCCTGGCTTTGTGGACCCCTTCTGCCAAGAGGTCAGTGTCTTCCATTATAACTTCACACTCTGCCCTTGGGGGAAAGAGTCACCATGTGCATCAGAAAAACCTTTTTGGGACTTGCAGAACCACATTTTTCCACCCTTTTGACCTTTGGGATAAGGTGTAGATGTGGCAGAAAAATGGACTCCCACAGCAGATAAGGTTTTCCCATCCTGCTTGCACCTGGTTAAAGTATCTTTTACCTTTGGTCCAAAAAGGGATGAACCATCAAAGTGGGTGTTGGTGAAGGAAGACCTAAAGGGTTCAGCAAAATTGCAATGGCACATCCAGGAATGTCTCCTGAGGGAAATTCCTGCTGCTGCCGCCCTACTCGCTCCATCCACCATGGAAGAAATCAGTCTCATGGGGGAGTTTGCTATGGAAGTGAGGGTGGAGAGCTGTGAAGACACTATCTGCAGACCCTGAAGCTGCTGTACTCTGAAGGGAATCTCCTAGGTCTTGTAGGAGATCCCTTTGAAATCTCATAAAATATGTAAGGCAGTTCAGCGACCATAGGGTAAAGGCTGCTGAAGAGAAGGTACACTTTCCATATCTGTCCATAATCCTACACTCTCTGTTAGGAGGTTGAACAGATGAAGAGGTCTCCGAGAGTTCCTTCTTGGTGGCCGCCACCACCACCACCATGGCATCTACAGGGACACCTTTCATCAAAAAATCCTTATACAAGGGTGGGCACTAATGAACTTGTTGGGCTTCCTCGGAACAGGCTGCACTGTATCAGGCGATGTCTAGGCCTTACAGGATATGACCCCTAGCAGTTTGTCATAAGGGGGGGTCACCCAGGAGGTAAAAGGGTGAGACCAAAAAGCCTCCGGGTATACCGATTCATCATCTGAAGGGTTGATGGGCTGCCTGTCACCCCTCTGCTTCAAGATATCCAGGATGTCAGCAAAGGATATATCCTCAGAGGGGGACCATGGGGGCACTTCAGACTCATCCAAGTTGGTATCAGAGGTGACAGACTCAGGGGAGTCTATGTGCTTCCTCTTGCACAGTTTCTTCTGAGGGATCTCCTTGGAGGGGTACACCAGGGAGGTTTCAGAAGAGACAACACCACCAACAGGGGCTCCCTGAGGCCCTGGTTCTCTATGCCTAGGGGAGGTGGAGGTGAAGAGATTATCACTGGCACCTGGGAGGGACAAGAGACTGGATGCAATGGTGGGGCTGTCTGGGGTGACAGCTCCTTCTCCATCAGCTCAAAAGCCTTCCTACCCCACTCTGAAGTGGCCCTCGGCTCTAAAGCAACAGAGGGTCAACTCCAAAGCAAGGCAGATGGCTCCAAAACTGACATGGGAGCCAAACTCAACCTAGCTGAGGCACCAAGAGGAAGGGTCAGGTCAAACGACTCTCACCCCCGGACCCAACTTGCAAGCGTCGGCTCCTAGACCGCTCAACTTTTGATGGAACCAAGGAAGTTAGAGCAGTTGGCACCGAAGATTCCAACTGGGCTCTCGATGCCGATGGTTCCACTACTATTGGATCCGAGCTCTCGGGCACCGAAGACGCTGAGGTGGTTGGAGGAAGAATCACAATGTGGCATGTAGGTATGGATCACTCTGAGACCTTCAGGTCTGGAGACAATAAAATGTTTGCCAGGGCTGGTGTTTTAAGTAATCTCTTCACCACCTGCTCCACATCCTCATCAGATAAGCTCCTGGAGGAACGGGTGGATAAAAAAGGAGATCTGCCCCAGTCCAAAATGGACAATCTCAAGATAGATGAGACAGGCTCCAGTTCTGGGGAGTGTCTTCTACTCGATGCTTCTGCCTGCTCCGAGTATACTGCTGAAGCTGCAGAAGTAATGGTTGTGTCAGAACTGAGAGCCCTCGGTTCCGATGTCACAATCTTTTTAGGTGGCTCAATCAACGGATCCAAAGAAGACTGTCTTTTGATAGACTGTGTCTTAGAGGAAGAAGGGGAGGAGGATTTCGAGCTCTGTCCTTTGTCTAAAGATTCCTGAAAGGCTCTTTTCATCAATTAGTTTTTTCTTCCTTTCATGGAGCACCCTGCTACTAAAGGGATGACAGATAGTGCAGGGGTCCTGTAAATGTACCTCACCCAGGCAGTAGACGCAGCTAGTATGGCTGTTGGTGACAGACATTTTCTGGGTGCATCTATCACATTTTTTAAACCCAGATTGTCGATACTCTTTTTCTTTTTCTTTAGAATTATCCAAGATATAACAACTACAGACAAGGGAAGTAAAATCAAATACTACAAGCAGAAAAAAAAACTATCTTGTAAGGAAGATTTTTTTTTTGACAGAAGAAAAGAGGGAAGGGAGCAGCCCTCTAAGTCAAATGAGCCATGAGAGCCTCTAACTTAAATGGTATGATCTACAATTAGGATAGGAGAAGAAAGAGAAACTTCTAGTTTAAAAGATTCTCAAGAAGGAAGAACGCACTGAAAAAAAGAAAGGGAGAGTGGCCCTCTAACTCAAACTAGGGTTACCACCTGTCCCACTTTGTGAGGGACAGTCCCTCTTTGGGCAGTTGTGTCCTGACAAAAAATTGTAAAAATGGCAAATGTCCTGAGATTTTAGGACAAAATTATTTCTTATATTTTATGTAATAGTTGTATAAAACAGTTATTCTGTATCTGAAATACCTAAATGTTATAAGAAACAGAATAAGCAACTAAAATGCTACAAGAATAAGCTTTTATTTAGGAAAAAAGTTAAGTTCTGTCATATACTGGCCGTGGGTATGTGTCGGCCTGTAAAATCTGATGTCTGTACCAAAATGTCCCACTTTGGCCATTTGAAAAGGTGGCAACCCTAACTCAAACGGCATTCTCTAAACTAGGAAAGGATAGAGAAAAGACCTAACGCAGACCCATGATAACTGTTAAAGTAGAAGAGAGACAAAAAATCAAGGAAACAACACTGACAAAATATAAAATTAGTCTACTTGGCCAACGAGCCAGCCAGATAGCAAACTTGATGCTTGAGCGGCAAACGAGATCTGGGGATTTGGCCCAGAGCATCATGGGATAAGGGTTAGCCTCGAGCCAGTGGAAGCTCTCGAGCTTTAGAATTCGGCCGAGTCAGAGCCGTGAACAGCTCCGAACCCACCCAGCAAGAATTACGGCGAGATAGGACAACATAACATCTTATATTTAGCTATCTATAAAACACCATTAATGTACTGTATTAATGTTTAAATGTATCGAAACAAAGAGTCTAAAACATCTAGTTAGAAACACTAATCAGAAACACCTTGTTACCCCACCACAGACCCACTAGAAAAAATGCACTTTGGTATTAAGTCAAATTATACTATTACTGAAGAATTAGAAGACATACATCATTTGTAGATATTTAAAATGGAAAAGTATGTAAAGTACTTATAATGGCGAAAAGAGAGAAAAGGAACACTGGTAACAAAAAAGAATAGGAAGAAAGGAAAGAAAGAGAGAGAATGTTATTGAAATACTTAGTACTATATGTAATTAGAAGAAGTAGATATAGAAAGGAAAAGAGAAAGTTAATAATAAAAATTATCCACATTACCTTACAGCATAGAGACTTTCCAGAATCAAATATATTATATTTCATAAAACAAAGCATTTAAAATGAGAAGGAATTTATTCATTTGTCATTTAGTTTCTTAGTTTTGTTTGCTCCTTCCTCCACAGACCATCCATTTTTTGTTGCCTGTCTCTTCAAACTCTGGGATGACCATTCCATTTCTTCTATGACCAACAGTATTTTCTTCTTTTTGATAAATTCTACTGCTTCTTGTAGGGAATCAGAGATCTTCACTCCTTCTGGCAAGGTGATTTTTATTCATACAGGAAAAAGAATTTGAGCTTTAATATTGGCTTTTTTCAAGGACTTAATTAGAGGAACACACTTCTTTCTTCTGGATATGACTGTAGAGGTGTAGTCATTGTCAAAACGAATACCTATTTCACCCATCTTGATTGGGGAATTAGTCCTAGCTGATTTCAGCACGAATTCCTTGTCTTGTGAGGAAAGAAATCTAACTATTATAGACCTGGGGATAGATGAACTCAGAGATGAAGCTGGATTTGCCAGGGACCGATGAGTCCTCTCAATTCCAAAAGAGAGGGATTCAGGCATGTTTAGTGCTGATGAAAACCACTTATTGAGGAATTGAATCATGTTAGCAACCTCTTCTTTCTCAGGAATTCCATATATTCTTATGTTATTCCTCCTTAATCTACTTTCAAGGTGTTCCAGTTTCTCAATCAGCCTGGTGCTTTGTTTCAGAAGAAATTCATTGTGCTGTTCATTTTCTGTCACTCTAGTATCTAGGTCAGTTACTGTTTCCTCTAAGGCAAGAATCTGTTTAGATTGTTTGTTTTACTATTCCATTTAGAAGTTCCAGTTGTTTACTGCATTTTTGTTTGATAATATCCATTTTGTTTTCAAATTTGTCCATTTTCAGTGACAGTTCTTGGATGTTTGTTATTATACGATGTAGTTCTTTCTTCACTGCACTCTCCTGGTGTGGGTTCTTCGAGTTGCTCATCTTGAGATCGCCAGTAGAAAACTTCTTGACAGGAATAATTAAAAAATTCTCTTGACTATGCATTCATTTTTAGAAAATAATAAAGAGTCTATGTTAATCTAACTTTTAGTATACTTTTAGTTCGATTTTTCTAAAAATGAAAGTATATTTCCTGTCAGGATATAAAATCTAAGCAGAGCTATGGATTTCTGCTGCTATCAGACTGTCATCTTGGTCACCCCCCCCCCCCAACTGAAATTTTCAACACTAGTAACATAGACAGCACTTGCTTAAGAGTAATTTTCTGTACAAGGCCAAAGCTACAGTTTTTTCTTGTATCTAAAAAAACTGTGAACAGGCAATACCAGGGGGAAAATGAAAAAAAGAAAAAAAAAACAAACAAAAAAGCAGGCTTTTTTTCCAAGACAAGCAAATGTTTTTCTTTCTGTGAACATTAAAATGTGTAATAGTTTGTTTTGAACACTGCAGTGAAACAATCACAGTATAATCTTAAACATGTTTCATAACATCTGTGGTTCTGCCCTTCAATCAAGCCTACCAGTATAACTAGCACTTGTGCCAGTGACCCCTCAACATTGTACAGATGATGACTGCAAATACATTATGATTTTTTTTCCCTTCATATGTGGAGAAATGTCTGACAAACATTGTAAGTTGACCATGCGCCACTCAGCATAGCCACAAGTAACACTGCATGCATCAAGTATAATAAATGTGACTTTGCATTGGTATGAAGTAAATATCATGGCCCACAGTAGTGGACTAGATGCCACCTCTTCAACTGCACAGCCATATACCATGCACAAGCCTGCTGGAGGCGTAGCTGTTAGTAGTCACTGGCAGGAGAAGCAATTGGGGGGGCAGCACTGCTACTAATGATGACTGGCTGGGTGGTTGCACATCGGACTAATATATGATTATGTTGTCAGGATCTAACAGGTAGTAAAAATCCTGCATGCACTAGCAGGGTTATACCAAAGAGCACCCCCAGACTCATCCAGACAATGGAAAAGGGCTTTGAGCAGGCCAAACACTCACTCAATGACAGTCCATGTCTGGGATAGGGCAGCTTTTTATAGGGTTATGAATTGCTGTCATCAACCAGGTTTTGAGTTGGCAGCCTGTATCATCCAGAAAACATAACAAAGAGGGGAGACATATTACAAAAAAGGGGGGATTACTCAGAATTACCTATGCCTTTCTATAGATACAGAAATAACTATGGTTAGCAACATTAAAATACTTTGCACTTACCAACTAGGTGACCATGAGGATCCTCCCATGCAAAAAGAGGCAGCACATTGAATGTGTGGGCCAATTATAGGAACCATGAGCAGTGCCAGAATGCTGGGCCAACACATTGGTGATGCACCCCCATATATCACACACTACTTGGTAGTTGATGTTCTGGTACCACCCATCCCTGTGGTCCAGATGGGGTCCAAATAGCACCATTGGTGCAATCTTTTGCAACAAGCACAGCATTTCAGGAAAATATGACACTATAGAAGGCAAGTATGGTTTTGGCTTGGTCCTGAAGTGACAGCGAGAAACAGATGCACTCACCCACATGTGTCAAGAGTATGTTGAAGATCTGCCGAGCTACCCTTGAGGTAGAAGCCTGTGAGATACCCAGTCTAGCTCAAGTTTGTCTCTGGAAGATTCTGTGGCATGTATAGTGAGGGCTACACATACCTTGGTATCCAAATATATCGCAGGGCCACGCAGCCCCCAGTCCTTGTCTGTGGCCAAAGAAACTCATCAGATCCTGTACTATGTCCCTGTCCCCTCTAAACCTGTCCAAGATTTCCTGATCAGCAAAATTCAAATGGGTTGACCTTTGCCTATATCTTTGTCTTCTCTACCAACAAGCGCTGCTGGGTGCCCTTGGTTTTAACTTGACTAAGATGAGCATCTGAGAATGGGAGACAGCTAAGCTGGCAGTGAAAGCAAGTGTCTTTGGGGAGTGTAATTGTTTTGTAATTTTTGTCTTTTTCATCCTTATGCTGCAATTCTATACTGCACCACCCTACTTTTCTACTTATCTCTCTCTTTGTTAATATTCTATTTTCTGCTATATTTTTATGCATTTTGACTTTGTTAATTGCTCTTAATTATGTTACAGTATTTTTACTTCTGCAGAACCTGCATCTTTAATTTGTATTTTTTCTTCTTTTTAGGCAATAAAAAGGTGCAACTTCCCTTTTTATATTCCTTATGTGCTCAGTCCACTTGTGCATCAAAAACGCGACTATGAATCATGTATTTCATATGACTATGAACAATGTTTTTATTTGTATAAGATAGTCACAGATTTTTCATCAATTCTTAAAGTACATCTTATTATAGCCTCATTTGCATAAGACTTTCACAAACTGGTTCAAACAGCTGCTCCTCAGTGAAGCTGTTATCTCTGAATTGTGCCTTAACAGATATTTGCTTGCCCTAAGCATAATGACTATGTATACCACCCAAGATCTTTAAGAAGCTTCTCTGACTGAATAGGAACACCACAGAGGAAGGAACATTTCTGAGGCGTGTAGGTGACATGTTATACATGTTTGGTTATGTGGCTATCTACCACTACCACTAGAACAAGCCTTGAGAAAGAGAAAAGGTTAAGAACTAATAATGACACTGGCAATAGGACTAGGACTGAATGTTACTTGTATTACTAGATTTTCTAGTGAATGTTATAGACTAAATGACACATTAAAAAGGCATTAGGATGTTCTAAATGTGGATGATAATTGTCAAATGTGGTGGGAAATAAGTTAAATATAGTGTTTAAGAGAGGAGGTATCGTTACGGAAATGCTGTGCTATTTTAAAAAATATGTAACAACAGAGCTTGGTTTCAAAGGTAGTAAAAAGCCCATGTTCATATCTAAATGGAAGATTGTTGCTGGGAAAACAAACTTAATTAGCCAAAAGTGGTAGATAGTTGAGGGAGGTAAAAACAGCAATATGGCCAAGTCATCTGAAGAAGTGAGCTCTCATTCTCTGGACAATGTATTGTGTGCTCTGGAGAATGTGCTTGAAGGTAAGTACAGTTTTGCAAAAAATAAAGGGGGGGGGAAACAAACCCTGCAATACTATGTGGCAAAGAAAGAAACTAATTTTGAAGAAGTGGGAACAACCTTAATGAATATTTTGATGCCATACAATCCTAGCTGATGTAAATATTGAACTGGAGGTGCAAGTAACGGCCACTGAAATGATACTGGACTATATGGAGAGTTAAATTATTGACCATGAGGATTATGCAAGCTGGAAAAGCATTAGACTAAACAGAATAGCAGATCAGCTGGAGAGACATGATTGCATTCAATATGTTAAAGTACTTTTGGTAAAGTGGACACGTATTGCTGTAAATAACTGCAAGCTTTTTTGTGAATTTTGCCCCCACTGTATGCCAGCCATCAGACCCTTTCTCAGACAATCAGCCCAATCATTCCCTAGCTGGTGAAAGCCAAATGAAAATAGTCAGCATCCAAGCAGCCATTGGAGGTGGTTCATAATTTTTACATTTTTTGAAGTCCAGGTGCACTCTGTACTATGAGGACTCCTGGGTCTTTGTAGACCAGGAGTATTCTATTAAAGCTATACATGCAACTACTTTCACCATAATAATTTAGAATGATTGCATTTGAACTCCTTGTCCTGAATTCCATTTTTTGTGAGGCAGCACTAGTCATACAGCTCAGAACTTCTCAGTGATGAGCCATGAGGATGCTTTCCTGAATCCGGACTATATCATCTGATTTTTTTGATCACTATCAACTTAAACAAAGAGTAAAAAGGTCACACAGATAACCAACTGGTTAAAAAACACAAAAAGAAAAATCTAGCAAAGCTAGACTTCTAACTGTGTGATACCTTAAACCTCTTGCATCAGAGGCCTCATGGGATATATGCAAATCACCCCTTAAGGATATCAGGTGTTTCAGCTAAATGGCAATTCTGAATGTCCATGACTTTTTCTTTTACTTTCATTTTTAAGTCTATTTATGGACAATGTCAGGCCATTAAAGCCAACCCCCCTAGCTGTGGACATCAACTTGGAATATCACAGATATCTGGTGAAACAGCTGTCTGGTCTGTTTCCATCACTTTGCAGTCTGATGTAAGCAACATACCGAATATTGTAAGCCTGCAAAGACAGAGAGGTACTGAGCTTAAAGCTTTGAGGTTCATGCAAATGCATCAGGGTTTATGGAATTGTGCTGTAGTTGAGTAGTTGAAGCTTATAGTCAGTTGTCCTTGCAGCTGTTTTTGTTCTTTATTTTTTTTCTCCCTCCCCACCTCTAAATCATCAATCCCATCATGCTTATGACTCATTCAATTACACCACTGGCCGACTGAAGTCACATTACCAGCTGGAGAAAGAGTAAGGCTAAATAAAGTGAGCCATTATCTTCAGGTTGTTTGGAATTTCTGTTTATGCCCTATCTTCTGTTCTACCCAACATGCAATTATGTGAGAGTGGATTTATGTCTTTCAGTGTGTGTCCCCATATTTGTAGTCTGGCTTAAGGTCCTAGTCCCTCCTGTGGGCCATAGCAGTACATGGAAACCCCTGCCCTCCTTCCATGATAGGTAAGCCAACAAAATGGCAGTGACCCCCTATCTGACTTCACAGGATCCAGGTCTGGTAATAAGCCAGGGCTTCATTCCTTAGCACAGCAGAAATAGATCTTACAGCATTTTCTGTTGTCAATGTTTTAGCTTCTTCCATATCTTGGGTGCTGTAGTTTTCCTTAATATAAAGACGACTTGTAGATGAAGACTAAAACTGTTTAAGGAAAAGGCATTTAAAATACTGAAAGCAGGAGGTGCCATGATATAGCTTGGCCTAATTCTCCTTCCCCATTGCCTGCCAAGGCAGTGGCCATCAATGAGACCTCTGTCAGGGTGGTTTCTGCATGTTCTCAGACACAATGAGGAAGGTTGGGCATGTAATGGGTTTATGGTGTTAGGCAGTCCTTCACTTCCACAAGGGACAGTTGCCATTAAGCAATGCTTGCCCACTAACCTGGAGCACAGGAGAAAGTCTTCCCTAGTCTCCAGTGGAGAAATTTGACATCTCCTTGTGTGCTACACATACATGTACCGCACCTTTCATCAGAGAAAAGTGAGCGATACATGCAGTATCACTCTGTTCCCTTCCTGGACAAAAGGACAAGGATAAATGCAACACACACACACACACACACACACACACACACACACACACACACACACACACACACACACACACACGCGCGCACGCATGCACGCACACTATATCATCATCATCTTCTTTTGGCTGTTCCCGTTAGGGCTCACCACAATGGATCATCTGTTTCCATTTCTTCCTGTTCACTGCATCTTGCTCTGTCACACCAACCACCTGCATGTCCTCTCTCACAACATCCATAAACCTTATCTTAGGCCTTCCTCTTTACCTGTTACCTGGTAGCATCATCCTTAGCATCTTTTTCCAAATATACTCAGCATCCATCCTCAGCACATGTCCAAACCAACATAATCTTGACTCTCTGGCTTTGTCTCCAAACCTTCTAACCTGGGCTGACCCTCTAATATACTTATTCTTAATCCTGTCCACCCTCGTCACACCCAGTGCAGATCTTAACATCTTTAACTCTGCCACGTCAAGCTCTAACTCCTGCCTTTTTGTCAATGCCATTGTCTCCAACCCATATAACATAGCTGGTCTCACTACCCTCTTGTAGACCTTCCCTTTCACACACATTTTATACATATATATATATATATATATATATATATATATATATATATATATTTATATATATATAGATATATATATACATATATAATATATATACATACAGAGAGAGAGAGAGAGAGAGAGAAAATTTAGAATGGCCAGTCAACTGGCATGCTTTAGTATTTTCCCATTCACTTTCAATTTTTCCTTCTTCTAGAACAGAATGCCATTAAAAACCCAACAAATACAGGGTTAAAGATTTATACCTTTGAGAAATTACCCAGAAAATTATTTAACAATACAAAGGACAAGCAACCATGTACAGGTCTGATACAAAAAGAATCTCACTTCATGTTACTTTCTCTATTATAGATGACTTAAATTATAAATGATTCAACCTGATTAACACAAACATCTGCAATAGACAGAAGGACAATGTTCTGTAATAAGATCAATAATATATTAAGTGCTAAAAAGGATTAAAACACCTGCTGCCTTGGCCACAATGGT
This sequence comes from Protopterus annectens, assembly GCF_019279795.1. Taxonomy (NCBI): domain Eukaryota; kingdom Metazoa; phylum Chordata; order Ceratodontiformes; family Protopteridae; genus Protopterus; species Protopterus annectens. The sequence goes on from NC_056729.1 coordinate 422,278,530, forward strand.
CATTACAGAAGGGTCCTGTAGCAACTGAATAAAGTTCTTATAAAATTGTAAAGTGCTGTCAAATGTATAAATTAGTAATAACTAAATTGTTATTGATTCCTAGGCAACCACATACTTAAAATACTACATGACACTGTGCTGTTGATTGCTCACCTTCATTAAATAAATATTTGTACTTGGCACCAACTGTAGGCTATTTAAATAAACTGATATTTAATTCAGTTAGACTTTTTTTAATCAATGTAATGTTGAGTCAGTAACATACTTAAATATCTAAATATAACCTGCGGTTAAATGTACTAATGTTTTCTGATTTACTAAAGAAGCATAATTATAGTATACAGCTCAGCCACAGTTGTTACTGTTTATATGAAGACATTAATATATCGAACTAGTAATAATCATAAGCAAAAAAAAAAAGTAAAATAAAGAAATTGTTTTGGTCATGGGATGTCTACATTGGAATCTATTTATAAGAGCTATGTGGATATTTTCACTTTCAACTCTCATTTTGGTTTAAGCTCTTGGGCTTCAGGCCAGTTGTTTTACATTAAGAAGGTTTGTAGTCTACACTCTTGTACAGGAGAGGTAGATTACATCCTTCCAAGTTGTGAGTTGCTGGTTGAAGGCTTAGTGTTTCTGTTACTCTAAAAGTGTCTGAGTTCTGATTTAAGTGCTTGGGCTTCAGGCCAGTTATTTAACATTTAGAAGGTCACTTCTTGCACCCACTTCAAATCCTTACTAAAATCACACTTAAAAACTTTCCAGATATGCCCTTGCAACCCCCCCCCCCTCTAATACCATCCACTCCACCCACCCACTACCTCTCTCGGCCCCCTATCAACAACCTACTCTTAGCAAGCTTGGCTACTCATGTTCCCAGCTACCTACCAGATAATACTAACTTCTTGAAGCAACAACTGCTAATGGATGTTATGTACCTCAAAAACAGATTGTATCAATTGTTCACTGATGAATCTCAACTACATTTGTAACCATGTTTAGTATATGTCACCATATTTTAAAATTGTACTATGTTCTACAGCTGTTTTACATCTATATTTTATTCTTGTCTTGTGTCCTTAGCTGAATTAATGTCTATATTTAAATGATATGTTTTTTAACTGTTTAATGCAAATAATACTTAATGTGGAGCTTTTCTCCCCGGGCCTCTGCTGAAAACGGACCTGTGTCCAGTCGGACTTTCCCAGTCAACAAATGTAAATAAAAAAATAAATAAATAAGGTTTGTGGTCTACACTCTTGTGGGAGGAGAGGGTAGCCTCTGGCCTTCAGAGTTGAGAGTTGCTGGTTGAAGGCTTATTGTGCCTGCTTATTTGAACTTTTTTTTTCTTTCTGAAATTGTTGCACTTTTTTTGCTGCAACATAGACTAGATTCAGACTTGCTGAATCTAGTTCTGTTTGTAGAACTTGAGCACTATACCAAGCCATCTTTTGTTGGAGAGGATTCCCCTGCACCCTAGTGGCAGGAGTGTGCAGTTAGAACTCATCTGATTGAAGGTTGTTGGAGCAGAGCTCAGTTGTGAGCTCTTTTATAGGTTAATTTGTTTAAATTAGTTTGCTCTCATTTGCTAGATAATCACTGATTTTGTATGAGTTTGTGCTTGTCTGCGCATCATACACTGCTGAACATTAGTGGGCACCATTGGTGGTTATAAATGCAAACACTTCTGCCTGCAAATTTTCCCATCAGTGAGTTTTCATGATTGTCTCTGACAGGTGATACATGCAGTGAAGCTCCTGAGGTATCAACACAGATCCTACCCACAGGCCGTTCATATTTTTGTCCACTTCTCCTGTCCTCTACTTTACTTGGTCTTTTCTGTCCTCTCCCTGTTTTCTGACCACATCAACTTACTCCAGCAAGCCTGGTCGACATGGGCATCCTTAGGCAATGCAGCAATTGCCTTATGTACACTGACAACCCACTTCTTCTATTCCACACAAATTCATTATGTGAAACATGCATCTATATCAAGAACATAGAATCCAGGCTCTCTTTCTCTCACCAGTCAATTCATCTGATACTAAGCAGGTTGTCAGCATGCACACCTTATTCCTGTACCTACCAAACCAACAACACAAACCTACATATGCAGAGTTTCTTAGCAAAAGCTTTCCTAAACATCAGAGACCTCCTAAACACAACCAAAAGCACGATTCACATAATACATCCTCTGCAGAATATAATACACATATTATATCACACACCATTGTCTCACCAGTCAAGCCCCTAAGGCATAACACAAAAACAAACATCTCATTCATAGGTGACTCAATTGTGAGACACACAGATGATCCTTTCACCAGGTTCTCTAAGGAAAAAAGTCACGGTCAGCTGTCTGTCAGGTGCCAGGATCCACCACATCACACACACATTCAAGTCTCTCAACAACAGGCACTGTTATGACTCTGTCATAATCCATGTTGGTGTGAACAACTTGAGACATACCTCACTGGACTATATGAAGAGAGACATGACTGAGCTCTCTGATTATGTATCTCAGGTAGCAAGTCCCTGGTCTTAAGCAGCAGTTTACCTTCACCTAGGATGATACTCTAATACAAACAAAAAATGACTGCCTTCAACAATTGGCTTAGATTCTGGTGTCATTTAAAGGAGATTCAGTATCTGATAGCCTGGGATGACATGGTCAAAAGACCTCAATGCTTTGCCAGAGATGGTCTTCATCTGTCACCCCTGGGATTTTGGTTACTGGCTAAGGCTCTTGCCACCCCCATAGTGCCTTTTTTAGGCAATGTCACAAGAATAAAATTCCCGACGTAGGAATACACTCTAAAATCAGCTTCAAGGTTATGCTGCTAAATGCTAGGTGTCTAAACCAGAAACTGCACTCATTGGAAGCAGTCCTCACCTTGGAAGATGCTGACATTTGTGCAGTCACTGAGACCTGGTTTAAGGCTATGGAGAGCACCCCAGCTATACCAGGTTACATTTCCTTCCAGACATTCAGATCACAAACTGAAAGTGTGAGAACTAAAGGAGGCAGTGTATCAATATTCATTAAGGATAAATACACCTCTAGATTGGTTAAACAGCATGATTCCCTTGAATTATTTCAGGTGCAACTGACTGTAGGTAAGATCCCTCTTCAGCTCATTGCCAGCTATAGGAACCCCTCCACAAATCAGGACATCCACTCAGCCTACTTGGATCTACTTGAGTTAATCAAGATACAACCAAACACCCTGGTTTTTGGTTACTTTAATTACCCATCCATTGACTGAGTAAATTATATGTGTTCTAACTGAGTTGCTCAAAGGTTCCTGGACTTTGTTAACTCCAATGCCCTGGACCAGCTGGTTGACACACCCACAAGTGGCTCAAACATCCTGGATCTGGTGCTCACCAACATGGGGAACTGCTGCACCATCCCCAGTGTGTGGCCATCCCTGGTGAGATCTGACCACAAATCAGTGTCGCTAGAAGTAACTATAACACAAGAGTCCCCCCTCCGCTTTTAGCAACAACTACACTAAAAAAACTTCTCCAAGGCCAATTATAACCTCTTACGTGACAGCATAAATAACTTCACAACCCCTCCCCCCCACTGACGGAACAGACACCTATGTTGAGTTATACACCAATGCTTTATATGAGCACCTGTACAATTGTATTGACTCTGCCATACCCAATAGAAACAAAGCAAGATCTTCAAGGAAAAACAAACCTGCCTTGTGGAAAACTGCCATAAATAGGCTATAAAATAGGAGAAAGAAATTGCTGACTAAGAGTAGGAAGGAACGGTCTCAAAACTGGAACCACTCCCTCCTCAACTTAAACAAGCAAATAATAAATAAGACTCCTAGTGAAATCATCCAAAGCTAGCTACAAATCCAAGTTAGCTTCTCTGACTAAGGATAACCACAAGACATTCTTTATTTACATCCATAACCTCAAAGGTAAGGTCCAGATTTGAGCGGAACTTGTAGTTAGCAGTACTACATATATAGAACCTGTGGATATAGCAACCCTGCTGGCTGACAGGTTCAGTGAAAACTTCACTCCCTGTCCCTGTCATATATACCGCAAAGCATCCCTAACACCTGTCCCCGCTGTCCAAGGCCAAAAACACAGCCTTTATGGAACCAGACAACATCCCGGGCTGTGTCTTTTATGGTTACATATTACATTATTGAAGTTTCAGTACTTCGAATACCATATGGATGTCACCATATGATTGAAATACTAAAACTTTGAAAATGTAATAAAAAAAACGAAAAAACAAAAGTAACTGCTGTGAGCGGGGGGGGGGGGGCAAGCCCCCCTGCACCCCCCATACCCCCCTACTTAAATATACCAACTCCGAGATCGCACTTTAACGGAGTTAAGCTCAGGAAAGGTTTCCCTTTCATATGCTGTAGCACAATCTCAGAGTTGGTATATTTAAGTAGCGGGGGGTGGGGGGTGCAGGGGGGCTGTCCCCTCTGCCTACACCCTTTACTTTACCTTTTTTTAAATAAATTTTTTGGAGCATTCGAAAATGTAATTGTTTGATCATTAAAGGTCGATCTTTAGCGATTCGAACAATTGCATTTTTGATGTTCCAATAGGAACCCGTCTTTTACACGGGTTAAAACAGGAATTAGCATTGCTATTGGGCACACTTTTCAATCACACCCTAAGCACTGGCTTCATCCCAGTGGAATGGAAAACAGCTACCGTCATCCCTTTGCACAAAGGGGTGCATCCACAGATCCCATTAGCCTGACCAGCCTTATCTTCAAGGCCATGGAACAAATCACAGATCTTATTAACAAAGATATAGGAAATCCCCAAGTGCTCGACTCTACCCAGTTTGGCTTTGCCAAGGGGAGATCATGCCTGTTGAACTTGGTGGACTTCTTTGAGACAGTCACCAAAGCCCCAGATGAGGACAAATCTGTGCATACAGCCTACTTAGACTTAGCCAAGGCCTTTGGCAAATCCCCCCCCCCCCACCCCAGGCATCATTGATAAACTCACCCAGCTGGATATCAACCCATATATTGTCAGGTGGGTTGCTAACCAGCTCTCTGATAGAACTCATACAATCAAAATAGGGGATTCCACCTCCTCCAGAACACCCATAACCAGTGATGTTCAACAAGGGTCGGCTCTCGGACCCCTACTGTTCAGAATCTACTTCTCCAAAATACAGGCTAAAACTAAAGGACCATGGCTGACAAAGTTTGCTGATGATTGCAAACTGGAAGCGATCATTGAAACCCCTAGCAATGTCAACATCCTGCAAGAAGGTTTTATGCAAACTAATGACTGGTGCCAAAGTCATGGCCTTAAACTTAATGCAAAAAAATGCATTATCATCCCCTTCAGCAAGATGTTCCTGCAAACTACCACATCAATAGCAATACCCTAAGCACACAGTCAACAGCAACCTTAACTTCCATCACCATGTCACCACAGTGGCAAGAATGTCATTTTATATTTATTTATTTATTTTACATTTGTTGACCCGGCTTGTCTAGCTGGATACATGTCCATTTTCAGTAGCGGCTCGGGGAGAAAAGCTCCAAGAAATCATACAAAGTTAATATGGAAGTTATGACAGATATTATAAAAACAGCAATTGTTACATGAAAACAGTGCTTTTTTCACACAAGAAGTACAAATTATAATACTCTTAGTGATTTTGTGAGAAGGTACAATTTATATATAAACATAACTTTTATATGCAATGATATAGTATATTGAAACATAAAGGGAAAAAATAAAGGATGTAGGGTGAGTATTAGTGAATAGGAAAAGAGTTAGTCAGGGTTAGTACAGGAGCATAGCCAGTGTTTATTGAGATATAGTTTTAGATTCCTTTTAAAAAGTGAGAGAGAAATCTGAGATGTGATTTCAGAGGGTAGTTTATTCCATATTTTTCCAACATAGTTAGAGAACAAGGAGTCACCTGCTGAGTTGTTGGGTTTGGTAGTACTGATCAGCAGTTTGTTTGAGAAGCGTAAGTTCTTAAGATTATTGTAAGGTGTAATGAGGCTAGAGAGTATTGGAGTGTTGCTGGGTTGATACAGGGTCTTGTGGGCTATTGTGAGCTGTTGAAATTGGAGCTGGTTAAGAAATTCTAGCCAGTCTAGTTGTCTTAGATTCAAATAGTGATGGGTTCTAAAAGGAGAGCCTGTAGCAAATCTAGCAGTATTATTATAGGATGTTGCTAGTTTGTTAAGGTTGTTTTTAGAGAGATTGGTATATATATGAGAAGCACAGAGTAGAGTGGAGATTAGGTGAGTTCTGGCTATAGTGATCCTAGCTACTGGTGTAAGATAGGGTTTAATTCTGTAAAGGGATCCTAGTTTTTTGTTAACTAATTTTATCGTGGTGTTTATGTGAGTATCAAAGTTGAGATTGTTGTCTATTGTTATTCCTAACAGTTTAGTGGTTGGGTCAGGAGAAATAAGAGTACCATTGGTGGAAGTGAGATTGAAATGTAAAGAGGTGGGCTTTCGGGTTGGTGTGAAGAGTAGCAGTTTAATTTTCTTGGGGTTTAGGAGGAGGCAGCGGTGTGAGAACCATTGTTCTACAGTGTAGAAAGCTTTTTGGGTAAGAGACTGAAGTTCAGTTTGAGAAGTGGCTGAGCAGATTATGGTAGTGTCGTCTGCATATTGGATGCAGGTGGAGTATGGAATAGCTGATTGCAGGTCATTAATATAAATTGAAAATAGGAGTGGGCCTAATATGGAGCCCTGTGGGACCCCGAGGGAGATAGAAAGGTGATTAGATAGTTTATTTTGCCAGAGTACAGCCTGCTGTCGGTTTCCAAGGTAAGATGTAAGCCAATTCATAGATAGAGGATCAAGTGAAAGAGAATTCAGTGTGTGTAGAAGTAGTTGGTGATTAACCATGTCAAAAGCTTTAGATAAGTCAATGAAGACTGCAGATGAGAGAACATTTTTGTTGCGGTTATTGTTGATGCAGTTTGTGAACGATAGCAGGGCAGTGGTGGTACTGTGGAAAGGCCTGAAACCATGTTGACAGTTGGCAAGTAGGTTGTTATGGAGAAGGGGGTTAAGAAGGTGTTTATGGATGCACTTTTCCATAATTTTTGCAATAGGGGATAGTAGAGCTATGGGGCGAAAGTTAGAAAAGTCATTGGAGCTCCCCCCTTTATGTAGTGGGATGATATGAGACATTTTCCAGATAGATGGGACAGTTCCTTCACTTATGGATCTATTTATCAGAATGGAAATGGGATAGGCAATGGCTTTAGCTCCTTTTTGCAGGAATTCTGCTGGGAGTTTGTCAGCTGAGGGGGTGGTAGGTTTTAACTTTTGGAGAAGGGAGGAAATAAAGGAAGTAGACACAGGTTGTAAATGAAATAATGGAGGTGGGTTTGTAGAAGAAGTAGGCAGATTTGAGGTATCAGGAGATAGGTGGCTAGCAAGAGTTTGGATGGCGTCTGTGAAGAAAGAATTAAAGGCATTAGCTGTTTGTGTGGGATTCTCAGGGTTTGAGCCTTGTGGGTTGGGTGTGATCGATTGGCCTGGGTAAAGAAGATTGTTAATACTAGTCCAAAATTTTCTAGGTTCCTTGTGAGAGGTTTGCTGTAATTGGAGATAAAAGTTCTTTTTGTCTAGCAGGATGACTTTTTTTTTTAATGTTTCTATGTTCTCTAAAGGTTTGTTGGTCTGTCGGATTACTACGCCATTTTGCCCAGGATTTGTTTCTGAGAAGGATTTTTTTGTCTAGTATTGTTAGAGAGACAAGGGGCTGGTTTAGCTTTGGTTCTAATAGAGCGAGTTGGTGCGTGGTGGTCAAGGATGGTTAAGAATGTGGAATTGAAGTATTCTACTGCTTCATTTAGAGGGAGAGATTTTAATGGTGACCAATTACATTGTTTCCGTTCTGTTTGAGAAAGTTTTGGGTTAAATTGCTTTTTTGAGCGTACTGTTCTGAAAGTTTTAGAGAATGTTAGGTTGGTTTTATGTCTGATAATATAAGTTAATGAATAGTTACTTAGGTCGTCTGGAAGGGTTTCTGCTATGTAGGTTTGATGAGGAGTATTAGTAAGTATCCAGTCCAATGTACTTTCTTTTTTACAGAATCTATTAGTTCTGGTAGGGCAGTTTATAAGTTGTGAGAAGCCATATAGATTAATATGGGTGGTGGGGTTTGTACTAGTACAGGAATTCCAATCTATATTAAAGTCCCCTAGGACTATGGTTTCTTGTGGGAGAATAATAGAAAGCCAGTTAAGGATATACTCAAGTGTATTAATGCTATTTCTTGGGGGAAGATATATACAGATGATATTTATAGCTTTACATGTGTTGATCTGAAGTTTGGAGATACTTATTTTTGCACTATTGTCCAAAGGTATATTGCTCATCTCATAAATAAGGGCATTGCCTCCAGAATAAAAAAGAGGTTATAACCCCCCTGTACTCTTCCCTCATCAGGCCAATAATAGAGTGCAGCACTCTCTTTAGTATGTTCCTTTCCAAACACCTGCATTAACTGGAGAGACCACAAAGGTTCCTTACAAAGAAAATTCAAGGTCTTTGTGATCTGTGTTATGCAGACATACTGAAATCATTGTCATTTTACTCTGTCGTACAGACTGCTCAGAGCCGACCTATGCCTTGCATATAGAGCCATCTCTGATCCCGCTTTAATGGAAATGCTACACATTCACAAGTCAAATGGCACACAGGTCATTTGACATCAGCAAAACTTGCTGGACAGACAGATTTGTCTCACAGTGGCTGCCCTACCTTTGGAACAAGCTTCTTATTCATGTTAAACAAAGCCCCTCTTTGGCCCTATTTAAGCGTAATTTGGATGATTGGATGGGTAAACGGAAATTTATCCCAGGGGTTCTACCTGTATCCCTTTTGGACAGGGGCAGTAGATGCTGATTTTAGTGTCTGCTTGAACTAGATATCCATAGAAACACGGGTTGAACTTGGTTAGGCTTGTAAGGGCTCTGGGGCTATTAGCCTAGTAACCTCCTAGGATCCTATGAGCCATGGTTTAAATTCAATCTGCACATTAACAGTAATTTATTGGTCATGTTCTAGTATGTAATTCATTCCCTGTTCTTTTCTTTTCACAGTCACTTCCCAGATTTCTTATGGTTAGTTATATATATCTGACTTGCTTTTTTCCTATGTATGTGTTAGTTAAACTCAAAATTTTCTTTCATTTATGCACTTCCCCTCACCCTCTCCTAGATATTCTTTTAATTCATCCTAGGGTCTATACTAATTCCTCAAATAGAATTATCACAAACACTCCAAAGAATGGAGAAAATAAAGCTGATAACACATATTGCTAACTTTGACTATATTACAAAAACAGATCCCTGCATATCCACACCTCCTAGATTTCCAAATATATTCATTCTGACATTGCACAACCTTTGGAGTAAATAGAAATGTCTACTCTCATAGTTGTGTGATTTGGCTTAACATTACTTGTACTTTGACTAATATGGGTGTCAGTTAAATCTCACTGAATAATTCCATTTTGATAGAGCATGGTGCAATTAATCCCAGCTATCCCCTTATCTTGCTATCCCTTCCACTTTCTAGCTGAGATTTTGATCACTGCTGTTATCACCTAGAAGATCATGCTAGATTTCTAGTCACCAGTACCTACATTTTATATTAATCAATTAACTGAAGGCCACTCATCATAAATGACTTTTGTCGGGGAGATGCTGCAGCAATGAGTAATTAATGGGCATGCTCAGAGTGACATAACATTCAAATGATGGTCACAGGAATCAAACCCAGATTTAACTGACAAAACAGATCTCTAACTTCTCCAACCTTTGTCTCCTGCCATTTCTATTCCTTTATTTCCTCAGTGGCGCACTACTGACAAATATCAAATTCTTTTTTTCAGAACTATAGCAATCATATCTTGACTGACAGCTTCTGTCCAGTCTCTACTTTCTGCTCTCCCACAGTGCAAAGCTGCAACAGAAATATGCTTTCTGCCAACTTACCAGTTTCCTCTTTTCATGTCACATTGATTTTCAAAGGACCATTCTCTTGTATTTACTCTGTTTGTACCACTTATTTTATTGTTAAGAATGTGGAGTACAGACACTTCATCATGTGCATGTTCAAAACCCTGAATAAGTTAGCCATCATCTCCTCCTGGAAAGGTTGAGCCTGATGATCTTTGAACTCTTATGTCTAAACATTGTTACTACTTTTTGAACATGCAGCAATCTGCAAAGGTATGAGAGATCATAGTATCTTCCTGGTTCAGCTAGTTTTGCCTCCATGACACTTATTTGAATTTCACTCTCTGTATTTTCCTGAAAAGCTCCAACTTTTCTGACAGCTTTCATGGTCATATGCATATGGATATCACAGTTATATACAATGCCAGCCCTTTCTCTGTTTGCTAAGAAGATTGGCCAACAGGATTTTCTCAGTCTTTTGCTAGTTACGTTCTAATTACCTCAATGTTGGCATTAAAATGTGCCCATGATCGCTGCACTTAAAGAGAAGTGTCAATGCTGTTTCAGAATCCATCCTCTTCATTATTCATTCTAGTTATGCATGTACATGCAGTATATCTCTAAACTACAAACTTGATCTCCTTGTTGGTATAAAAATAAAACCTTCTTCTAGTGAACCATTGTAATAATCAGAATTGTTGCTGTCAACACAAATAGCTATCAAAGAATTAATTTACGTCATTTTTCCGTATAACATAGCTGGCTTACTTTTGAAGCCTGATATTTCAAGAAAGGCTGCTAATTGTTCATGTTTTCATGAGTCTTTTATTGTTGTTTTATGTTTAACTTAAACTGTGTGAGAGTAGTTCATGGTATTATCTACCCCCTGTGTCTTTGCAAAGACACACCGAGAAGTCTTTTTACTGTCAATATTTTTCCTTTTTGCTCCTTAGTAATTTACTCATCCTCTGTGTTCTGACAGTGTTTTCATGCTTCTAATTCCTGACACTTTTAATATCTAATAATGTGTGTTGAGTTGTCTGAAGTCTTCCACATTTGAGCTTTATTTTAATATTCTCGGCTACAGGGCAACCGCACATTCTCTTGTCTCCATGGTCAGTCTTGTACTGAGACATTGTTCATTTCTGTTCACCTACCGTCCCTCCTTAGGAATCTGCTTTGACTATTTTCTTCGAATCTCTTTATCTCTGATCTTCCTGGAATATCACCAAAATACTTATCTTGCCCTCATTTGTTTATATCACATTCCTCCTAACATGTTACAGCTCCTCTTTCTTTTTGTTTATATTACCCTCCTCTCTGCACCTCCATGTAAGAACCCCTTTCTTTCTCTCCTACTCTTTCCATAGACAGTTTTTGGCACGAGGGAACCCTGTAGTTACTGGAGCCCTCCAACCACAGCAAGTTATCTTATTTTGCTATTTTGATTAATGTTTCTCAAACCAACAAAAGTTAGTACAGAAATCTTGTGTACCTAATAAACCAGGTTGGTAGCAGTAACTCATAGGATGAAGAATCCCAAGGATTCTCCTTTAAAATCCAAACATCTTTCTGATATACTAACCTTATTTTCTCAAGTAGCACACTTCATAATTTCATTAGATGTTTTACCAGAGACATAGTACCCTTGATTTAGTTAAATCCTGCTGGTGGAAATTTCACTCCACTAAAACTAATATGACAGCTGGCTTTTGGCACCTGAGGCTCCCATACTCATCCTTGATTGTGTGGGGGCCTCACACAAGCTTTTGCTGGTTGAGAAAAATGGGGAGAAATAAAGATCATTTGTTCTCTGATTATACGCTTTTCCCTAAAAACGGGGTTGTGATATGACCCTGTTAGGATAAAGGCAGTAATCAGTAAATGAATATGGGTGAGGTAAGTGCTACAAATCTGCAGCCCAGAGTGACCCATCTCAGTGCTTACCTGGAAGTTTAAGAAGAGCAGATGCTCCCAATTTTTAGTGATGCAATTTAATTTCAGGAGGTTTTAGGCTTCAGGGGATTTACTAGCAAATCAAAATTTTTACAGGGGGCAGGGCAAAAATATAAGGACATTATGTGAAATCATGGACAGTGACATGTATGTATTACCCCTGATGTTTGCTGAACAGTCACTGATCAGGTATGGCAGTGTCATACTGTGTATTGCTATTTGCTGAAATCAGTCTAAAACTAGTATTACTATGGCTTATGCTTGTACATGTGTGTGGAGGTGGGTGCGGGGGTTGTACATACTACTCCTAAAATTCTGCAGCATAAAGAAAAAGGTTGCTTAGGAGCAGTGTTAGTGACAGAGTGATACTTAAACAGGAAGTGCCCAGGGGCCCTCTGACCTGACATTCGCTGGAGGGCCCCAAAATTCTATAACATGGGCCCTGACTCTTTCCTTCTTATTTCATCCATTTCCTTGATCCTTCTCATTGCTTTCCATTTCATTCTTATAACTCTACAAAGGCTATTTGATTTATCCATGTCGAAATATGAACTGTGAAATACTCGTTAATCAACTGGCAATGACTTGTGCTTGTTTGCATTTGTGTATGAAACATTTGGATCTGAACTAATACTGTATATATGCATTAAATGAGTATGCTAACTTCTACATCATACATATTCTCTGTCAGTGCTACAGCTGCTGGTGATATTGCATTGATTCTGCTAGGAATTGTCCCCTAAACCACCAAATCAGCAAATAAAATATAAATTAATAATAAACATGCATTTTACTATATAGCTATTGTGTGCCAATATCTAATATTATACGTCTGTTATTTATTGTATTGTTCACTTCACCTATCCTGGTTATATGCATTTTCTCTAGAAAACAGTTTATAAATACACATGCTTTGCTTTGCTTACGTCAGACGAATATACCTAAATGAAACGTATTTTTTCTATTTCATTTGTGTAGAAATATTGACAACATATTTCAATTCCTTAGCTTCTTTAAAATGTTATACTAATCTGAGGAAGGGGAAACAAAACTGTTATCTAATGATTATTCATGAATTGTTTTGTCATGATCAAAACAATTAAAATAACAGGATTATATATATATTTTTTCTTTTTCATAACACTGCAGCAGTCAAAACTTGACTGACATTTTTTAAGCAAGTCCCACTACATAATTTAGTTTTGGACGGTTCACAGAAATATATATATATATATATATATATATATATATATATACTAACAGACTCAGATGAAGTCTGGTCTTTAAACTAACTTTATAACATGAGCTGAACACTTGATCAGAACAGCTACTTAACATGATCATTTTTATTTTATTTTTTAAACAACTTTATTGAATTACCACTTGTGACATAGGTAAACTTACATTTATATAAAAGTAATCCATCCATCCACAACCCCCTTTTCCCATTTTTACACATAGGGTCAGGGTGTCACTTCAACAGAGATAATCATCTACAGCCAAGGTTTACACTGCCAAGTGGCTAACCCTGCTGCAATATTCTTCCATAACACACACTCACAAGGACATTCACACCTATGGCCAATTTAGAGTGTCCAATCCACCTACTGCATGTTTTTGGAGTGTGGGTGGAAACCAGAGCACCCAGAGGAAACCCACATAAACAGAGAGAGGACATGCACACTCCATACAGAAGGCACACCAGCCGAGAATCAAATCGGGGAATCTCTTGATGTGAGGTGACAATGCTACTGTGCCTCTGCATTTTTTATATATATTTATACAGTAGTTGGAATCTGCTTGGAGAATAAAACTGTTTTGCCATTGTTACTATATTTGACAAGATATGCATCAAACTGCACCTTAATCCACAATACATGACCACTTTGCAATAAGATGACTCCTGAATTCCTTGGTCTTAGCTAATGTAAATGCCATGGTAGAAATGCACTCTTTCTAATATATTTTGCAAAGAAATTAACTTCAGGTGTTTTAATTTTATGTAATCCTTGTTAATTTTCTGATACCAGTTCTTAAGATAGTTGCTTTAGAGCCACTACAAGTGTCTGAAGTAAATTCCCCCTAAAGGAAACTGGGGTTTATATCAGTTCAGTGAAAAATAAGTTCTGCAAATGGCATTTTCAATGCACTTACATTGAACAAGCCGTTCGTTGAACTGTTTATACTGAAATCGCGGTACAGTGAGGATTGGGAAATTTACCCTTTCCCCACTGTGCTGAGATCTCGGAGTTGGCATATATAATTAGCGGGGGATGTGGGGGACCCAGCCCCCCCCCCACATGAGAGGAATTCGATAAATGGCATCTCTGATGAAATGCTGTTCGTTGAAGAATCACTTTGATGAAGTGATATAGACCCAGTAAACTGGATGTGCCAAAGTCATTGAATAACATACCCAGCAAAACTGCAAGTGGAATACGTTTATACATCATTTTTTGCTGAGCTTCAAGCCTACCTGCACTCCCATATTGGGGACTTCAGAAAACAACAACAAAGTGTGAAGACTTCTTATCTTCTCTTTGTTGATGATTTAAAACTGTATAGCTCATCAGATGAGGAACTGAAAGTACAACTGCAAGCTGTCAAAACTTTTTCAGATAATGTAAGAATGCCATTTGGTCATGATAAATGTGCAAAAGCAACCTTTAAACCAGGAAAATATCAGTGTGGGACAAGAATGTGAGGTAAAAGAACTTCAGCAAGAGAGAGACTCTATAAATATTTGGCAATTGATGAAGGATCAACAATAAAACATGAACAAATGCAAATAAAACTTAGTAAGGAACACTTTAGAAGACTCAATCTTCTTAGATACCCTAAACTCCCAAGCCCCACCAAGAACAAAACGTATAAATCCAATTTCGCCCCATGGCTAACTAAAGACACCAAAACACTTATGCATCAAAGAGAGAAGACCTGGAAACTTTACCATCACAATAAGCAGCCTGACACCATTCTTAAATATAAGCAAATCCGTAACCTAGCCAAAAAACAAATTATACAAGATAAAAAATCTTACTATACCAAACTCCAGTCTAATCATTCCAAGAACCCCAAACAATTCTGGAACTCCAACTCTCTTCTCAACCTAGGGTACCAAAAATAATCCCTGCCCTGACACTAGTAACTCTGACCTAGAAATAGCTACTCTATTCAACTCCTTCATTACTAACTCTATAGCAGAACTCATCAAGACCCTCCCAAACCACGACCCCTCCTCCTAACCCAAACCCTCTAGCCAACCCTCCATCCCTAACACTCCTCCCATATTTCATCTCAAACCCATCTCTACCTCATACATAAAAAAACTTTTCTCTAAGCTTAAGCCATGCTCCAGTGCCCCTGACAGTAATATCCCCTCACTCTTTCCAAAACTAGCAGCAGACGGTAGCGCCATCTCCATCAGTATTCTCTTTAATAGATCCATACAGGAATCATAGCTGCACTCTCCCTCCTTAACAGCCCCTACTTCTCATACCTTAATCTACTGTCTGCCCTTAACTCACTCTTCTCACTAGCTCTGTCTAATCTTCCTTTTATTACTCTTTCTACTGTCTTCTAAAATCTATTAAGCAAATTGCCTCAGAGAAATATTCTGTTGTAAATGTCTTGCCTTCATGCAACTACATCATGATAAAACTGTTTTTTTAACTACTTACCCCAAAAACTATACTCATCTTAATGACATATTTCTTTTTATATATCTTGAAATAGTTATGCTATACTCCTGATTATTGACACTGTATAACATTGTATTGCTACTTAATGACTTGTAATAATGCTGCAACATTGCTGTTTAATGCTAATTTATAATGAAAATTGTATAATATGTTGGAGCTTTTCTCCCAGGGCCTCTGCTGAAAAAGGCCTGTTCAGCTCAGTGGGACAATCTCGGTCAACAAATGTAAAATAAATAAATAAATAAATATGTCCCCAAACTGTGGTGTGAAGCCTTTATCCTACCCCTCCACAAAGGAGGCAAGAATAATAACATTTCTAACTTCTGACCCATAGCTATTCTCTCCCCAATTTTAAAAATCCTTGAGAAATGTATCCACCTCCAGCTCATGCCTTTCCTTACAAATAACCAACGCCTCACCGCTACACAACAGTTTCTGTCCTGGCCACAGTACAACAACTGCTCTTTTCTCTTTCCTTGACATAGTAAACCACGCCCGTGACTCAGGAGAACTTGTATCTACAGTCCTTCTTGACCTCTCCAAGGCTTTTGACACGGTCTCCTATACCCACCTCCTAAACCACCTCTCTAACCTTAATCTCTCTCTAAACACCCTTACCTGCTTCAACAGCTACCTCTATGACAGATCTCAGGCTGTGCAATGGAAAACTGGCATCTCAGCCTTCCTTCCTACCCCAACTGGGGTACCCCAGGGATCCATACTCAGCCCAATCCTCTTTAATATATGTATTAATGATTTCCATGCAGCCATTCCTAACACTAAGATAGTACAGTACACAGATGACTCAACTCTAGTCTCCTCTGCTTCCAACTTTCCCAACCTCCCAACAAAAACTCAGACTGCCTTCTCAACTACTGAGAACTGGATGCTTGAAAATCACCTCTCTCTGAATGCCAATAAATCTAAAATTCTACTATTCTCTCCCACAAAATCTCTCCATCTCGACAAAACCTCTTTCAATATTATCAGCCATGCCAACTCTACTATAAAAGTTGTTCCTTTTGCTAAACTTCTTGGGGATTACTATAGATGAACACTTAAAATTTGATATTCACATTCAGCTAAATATTAAGAAAACACATCAGAAACTTGGCATGCTGTACAATAACCCCCACTTTCTCTCCCCTACTACAAGACAGACACTCACCACTACATGCTTACTACCATCTCTGTTGTACGGTGCTCCCCTACTAACCAACCTATCTTCTGCTATTTCTTCCAAACTGGAAATCTGTTACAACAAAATCTCAGAATTCGCCACCAAATCCAAATACTCCACACACCACTGTATTTCTCTCCACCTGCTGAATTGGCTAGAGCTTCCCAACTACCTTGACTACCTCCAACTCACTACAGCCCACAAGCTAATTTTTAAACCTACTAAATGCCCAGCTCCAAAAAACATCCTACCATCATACATCCCACACAGAACTCTAAGATCTGCCCAACAAAATCAAATTACTGTATACAAACCAAATTGTAATGCTGGTTAGCGTCTCCTATCCTTTTCCTTAGCCAAAAAAAATGGAATTCTCTCCCTTCTTCTCTAAGAATCTCTGAAAACTTTGATCATTTTAAAACCGAGCTCCATTCCTACCTCTCCCAAAATTGGAAATGCAATTGTACTCTAACTACCTAACCTGCCTATTACTTTAATGCACTTATTGTACTTAATGTACTTCCCACCTTATTCTCCACTTTCCTGGGATTAATGTTATTTACTGCCATCTTACAAATGTTAATTTTTTCAACCTCTGTACAACTTAAACTCTGTACTAATTTTTCTCTAATCTTTAAGCATGTAAGTATGTAATGTATATTCATCTATTTTGCTGTTATAGTTTTCTTAGTTTTACTATATAATATTAAAATTTGCTTAATTGTACTATTCCTACTATGTAATATGGAGCTTTTCTCCCCAGGCCACCACTGAAAACAGGCTCCTGGAAATAAATAATAAATATATAAATTAATTTAATCCTGAAAAAGTGTTGACGTCTAGGAACAAAATCCAAGCTGTAAACCAATTTGCTCTTCCTGTCCTTACAGTTTTCGAGAGATTGATTGACGCCAAAACGTGTTGGATAGATTAGACAGGAAGACAAGAAGGATGCTTCATGCTCACCAAATGATTTATAAAAATCAGTGCATACCAAGATTATATATTCCCTGTTCTGAAGTAGGGATGGGCCACCTTGAAACTGATTACATGTATATTTCTGCAATTGTGGGACTGCATACATATCTGCTGACCTCACAAGACCCAAACTTAGTGAAAGTTTTGAAACATGAAGAGAATAAATCTAAAATTATTTCTCTGCTTAATCTAGCAGAAGCATACCGGCGTCAAGCAGAAATGGAAATCAGACCAGAAGTAGATAAAAATCAGGCAGCAGCTGAATGTGCCAAAAAACAAAAGAAAGGATATAAGGTGAAGGACCAGATGAGAAGGCAAGAAATGTGGAAAATGCATAACTATAGTTGCAAGTATAGAAAACTTCTGGAAGAACCTCATGTTGATCAGGAACGAACGCAGGAATGTTTAGAAGAGAATTCAAACTAAGAGATGAAAGGTTAATATTGGCAGCCTGAGATAGTGGAATATGTACATGCTGGTTTACAAAGTCCATTGAACATGTGGGAGAAATGGATAAATGTAGGTTTTGTAAAACCAAATTGGAAACAGTCACACACCTCATTGCTGGTTGAGATATATTAATGGCAGAAGAACTGTATACTGAAAGGCATAAAAATGTAGCAAGACTGTTGCACTGGGGATTGTGCAAACATTATGGTACTGAAGTGGCCGCAAAACACTGGAAACATAAGTCACAAAACATCATAGAAAACAATGAAGTTTACATCACATGGGATCTCCCATTACCAACAGTTCAAATGATAGATGCAAGAAAACTGGATATAGTGGTCCATGAAAAGAAAAAAGTAGCATTGATGATAAAAATCACCACACCCAGTGACTACAGTGTCTTGCGTACAGAGAGACACAAAGTCATACAATATCAGGAACTGCAGGCAGAAATGAGAGCAATGTGGAAGAAAGATACCTAGACAGTTCCAATAGTAGTAAAAGCAACGGATCTTATAAAAATAATCTACAATCGTATTTAGATATGTTACCATTACATGTAACCACATACGAATTGCAGAAGGAGTCATTACTGGCAACACTGCGGGTGCCGTGAAGAGCACTTTTGGCTGACATCAAAGATTGAAACAATACTAATTTCATGAACTTTAATCGTGATTTGACTTAGGAATGGGGTCCATTTCCGTCATGGTATTAGAAACCTGTACTCCATCTGTTTTAGAAAGTATTGTTTGAACTGTGGTCTGAACAGAAAGTAGTTTGTGTGATCAATTAAATCAGGAGGAAGTGACTGCCACAGTTTTGGGGCCAGTAAAGAGAAGCAATGGCTAGTATCGTGCAGTCTGAGAGGAAGGCTTTGTAGAGAAGGGCTTGCTCTGGCTTGGCTTCTTAGGTTATCGGTTTGAATGGCTGTAAAGTGTGAAAGAGAGAGACAGGAAGGGAAATCAAATGGTAGATCTTCAGGTTGTTTCAGAGGCACTTTGTTATCAGACTCTACGGTTCTTCTGTTTGTATAGAATTTTGGATTGGTTTTGAGTACAGAAGGCTATACCAAACATGTACCTTGTGATAAATACAACAAAATTCAACTACAATCAATCAAGTCTAGAAAAGGGAGGAATAAGAGCCTAAGGGAATTGTACAGACAGTTTTTGCTGTGTTATTGGATGCATGCGGAAGACTGAATTGTCCCTGACTTTCTGACATTGAGCAGAAGCTGGCCTAAAATGCATGACCCCAGTGCCCTTTCATTTTGACTGGCAGATACATGCAGTGCCTTCACTTAAAGACCACAAAGAGTGTATGGGATTAGTGAATGGAGGTTTGAGGAGTAGCTGGTGAGGACAACAGTGGAAAGTTAAGATTAGACATTTACAGTATTACATGTTTGTTAAAATTGTGATTTACTTCATAAATATGCTACTGTCGCTTTAGCTAAAATTGCTGGAGTGGTCAATTTTGTAAAGGACCAACTTTGAATGCAATCATATTTAGATACTCTACGTGGTTGGATTCATTTGAATGCTATGTATTTTAATAATTCTAAGTGCAAAGTGCTCCATATGGGTAAGAAACATCTAGGATACCATTACCGTACAGATTACTTTATTATTAAGGAAAGTTTAGAATATGATGAAATAGGAATTGTAATTAAAAAACAATTGACGTTTGAAGGGTTTTTGAATAAATATTTTCGAAATACATACTCACTTGTAAGAACATTCTTAATAACTCTCTCATCTAGGGACAAAATGGTAATGATTCCATTTTACAAAGCAATTCTAAGACAAGCTATGGAGTATTGTTCAGGTTTCTGCATTGTTTCTAAAAATTATACTATTGGGCTTGAAAAGGTTCATAAGTGTTTTGCAAGGAAAATAGAGGTTTATCAACCTTTTCATATGAAATCAGATTGAAAAAGCTTAATCTGTTTCCCATATGTTTATAGACAATTAAGGGGAGATATAACATAGATTTATAAATGTTTGTCTCACCCTAATCTTGGTTGTCTACTTTCTTCAGCATGATAAAATGTACTAGAAACAATGTTTCTAATGGATTTTAAGGTGATGCATAGAAAGATTGGAAGTACATACTTTTAATATAGAGCAAGAAAAAGACGTCATTCTTTACCACATGAAATTAGCTAAGGTAATAGTATTAATGAGTTTAAAAGTAATATTGACTTAGGGTTTGGTGAAAAGGTATATAGGTATATTGGTTCTTATATAAGTGGGGAAGAGGCTAGTTGTCATCATTGGTAAGATATATGGACAGTTCCCAAACCTTGAAATGTATTTTGGAGTGATTATTTATATCAGGATGTTGCAGCTATGTGCAGATCGTACTGAAGAAGGTCAAGGACTGAAACCAGTTTATGTAAAATTATTTTTCACTAAATTTTACATTTTGAATTGTTAGAATAGGATAAAGAAAATTTTGCTTTACCACAGAATATTGCATAGTGCTAGTTATATTTAGTTTGAATTTGAAGCTGTTTTTGATTGTGCACATCAACATTAACTGAGTAGTGAGTTTTTGTGGTGGTTTATTTATAGAGTAACATTTAAATTATTAATGAAAGAATGTGAGATAGAATGCAATTAGGTTAAATACTTCTTATTGAAATGTGTTCATGTGATTTTAATGGTTTTACTTTTGAAAACATGAGCCAGTGGTGATGTGTTTGTTAAACTTCTTCAGGTTTTGAAGTGTCTTTTTGTTGTTAATTATCATGAACACTATTTTTCCAGAGCTACCCCAATGTCAGGTGAGAGGAAGAATGATATCTTGTAGCTTATTTGGTGTTGTTTCTTTGTTTTGCTGCACAGTCATTTATGTGGTACTAGGCATTAGCTATTCCGTTTGGTCCTGCAAGTGATCATTCAGTACAGGTTTGGACTAGCTGCCTAGTCATTTCAAAAACACACAATTCATGTATGAGAAATTCACCTGTTTTTTTTTTTTTTTTTGTACAAATAACTAATGAGTGTACACAAAGCTAACAGAAGAGCACTATGGAACACTTTACCAGAAAATATTACTTACCAGAAAATATTACTAATATAGATAATTCCTAGAAACTCAAGAGTACACTTAAAAAACACCTTCTTATCTCATGCACCTGCCTATGCTCCAAGACAAATATATAACCCAAACCTCTGCCTCCTAACCCCCCATTGTTATCATTCTGCCCAAATTTTTATTCCATCTATGACTCTTTTCTCTCTTTTACTCACTCACCTCCAACTATCTGCTACATATTTCCTATTCCTCGCTACCTCCCGCTACCTCTTATCTTAAAACCCCATTTTGTCCGCATTTCTCCAACTTTCCTACTGACTTATTCTTTAACACATCTCTTAAACATCCAACATCTTATCCTTACTTTTTCCTCAGATTCCTATTACGTTATCGAAAGATAACGCAATCGAATGGCCAAAACATCGAAATGGCCGCATTTCGAAGTTTGAATTGTGGGATCGCAGCACAGTGAAGATTGGGATATTTGCCCTTTCCTCACTGTAGTGCGATCTCAGAGTTGGAATATATATTTAGTGGGGGTGTGGAGGGCGCAGCCCCCCACAATAAAAGTTTCAAAATGTGGCCGTTTCAATGTTTCGGCCATTCGATTACGTTATATTTCGATAACATAATATGTACCTTTTCTCCTCTAACCTTCCACACAATACCACTAATAATGTCCTTCAAAATAAACCACCTTTACCTTCTCCACTTACCATCAAATATTTATATTACTCATTCTTGAATCTGCCTATAGTCTACCAGTGAATGTATTTTTTATATAACCTTTTCATTTATATTTACACAGACCACAACTCTTACTCTAAGTGCTATTTCAGCCCCTCCATTGTAACTTATATATAGAATTGCAATATTTGTTATATTCATTTGTAATAATTTGCATGCTTTGTTTTTATTTTACATGTTATTATTAAACATTGCTGGAGCTTTTCTCCCCGGGCCTTCACAGAAAATGGGTTTCTGACCCAGCTGGACTTTCTTGGTCACCAAATGTCAATAAATAAACAAATAAATGAATAAATATTGCTGAAGTTCTAACAGAAAAGTGATATCCATACTTCAGAAATTGGTCATCTAGCTAAAAGAACGAAAACGTCTTTATCTCTGTAAGACTCTTCTTCTGATCAAAGAATATCAGTGTTAAAAGCATGCCTTCAGCTGGGAACATCATTACTTTCAATGTGGTCATTTAAGATCAGGAAAAATCAAGATCTAAAATGGGGTAATGTCTCAAACTCTGCTTGGTAGATATATTTTTATGCTGAATGGCATGGTTTTGGTTCTGGAAATGAGATCCCCGTAACAGAATCAAGTATCAACAGTTCGGAGACACTGACAAAGGGAAGAGCTGATGGAGGAGGCTGGATCTGACTAGAGCAAGATACCAACATAAAGGTGATGTCAAAATTATGGCTGACAATTTTTAGGGAGCTAATGAAGACATTAAATGGGAGAATGCCAAACACTGAGCCCAGTGACACTATATGAAGTACGAAGTCAGCTTTGGAAAGGTCATTCAGAAGGAGATATGGGGTAACTAGTTGAAGACTACTGACAAATCAACAAAAAGGCTTTAGTAGGTTCCCTGATGCATGTTAACATGTTTAAGGATAAAATGGCAATGAAAATCAAAGTAATCAATTTAGAATACCTGCTTATCAACAAAAAGCAATTGTTTTTTACTTAGTTGTTCACTGAGTTGCATTGCTTTGTTTAACAGCATTGATGAGGAAAGCTGAGATGATCCTAAAGATTGTGTTACATGTCAAATCACCAAGTGACAAGACACATACATCCACATATGTGGAGGTACTCACTTGCTTTTAGTGATCTGGAAATATTTTTGCCCCAGTCCTCCCAAATTGACCATTGAACCCTGTCCTCCCAGCCACAAAAAAATAAATAAATAAATTTTAAAACTCTGTACTATCTATGGCTGCTTTAAGTAGTTAATTGCACTGTATTACATTGTATCTCTTAGTTGTAGGGCTGTTGTAGGTAGTTTATGAGGTCTTGTTACACTTGGGCTGCAAACCAGCTATTCTACATCCATACATATTCTACTCATTACATCTGAGTGATGCCTCCAGGTGCATCTGCAGTTAACTCCTACTGACGCCTCTAGGTGCATCTACAGTTAACTCCTACTGACGCCTCTAGGTGTCAAATATTGCTTGTTCATATTTGCATCAATAATTCCAAAGCCATGCTATATACCAGGTTTTAAAAGAGTTCATGTTAAAGCTTTCACAATACCAAAGTCTGACGCAGATTGTAAGGCACTAAAGGTCCGTAGTAGTGAAAGAATAAATGTATACAAGCAATCAAAAACTACTTGGTCCACCACGCTAAAAACTTTAATAAATTAAAATAGAATAGCAGTGACAAAATGTAAGCATTTTCAGGAATGAGGTCTGAGGAAGGGTGTTCTCCCAAAGTGCTTACTTTTTGTCACTGCTATTGCATTTTATTTTACTAAAGTTTTTAGCCTAGTGGACCGAGTAGTGTTTGGTTGTTTGTTTACATTAATATTTGACCTCTGTCTAGTGCAGGTAAATAGATATTAACTGTTGTTTTTATGATAATTATTTATATAGATATCATTTTTTTTCTAAATATCTCAACAACCAAGTAACACAGACAGAACTCCACCCTCATATGAAAGTGCTCATCTAGATGAATAAAATGCTGCTGACAGTATGTGTGTATCTTGAGTGGTTGCTGAGATATTGTAAGTTGTTTACAAAATATTACAAATGTAACCGGTACTGTGTTTACCGTGAGTTATACAATTCATGTTAAAACTTGGAACCTAAAGAATACTACCACTATAAAAATAGTTTGTGCTACAGAGTTTGCCATTTATACTTCTTTGATAATCCCTATGGTTCCAGTGATATGAATATTTGTTTGAAATATGAGGACATAATTTGGTTCTGTCAAAAGGCTTAGGCTCCAACCATTGGAAGTTACAGTGCAAACTTCCTGAGGTCCATTGGAGTGAATGAGTTAAGAAGGTGTTGCCCTTCACCCTTGTGGCAGAAGTGTGCTGATCTGAGTTGGGGATTGCTGGTGAAAGGCTTATTGTGTGCTTTACTGATTGATAAAACTTATTTCTTTTTGCTTATTTAAGCCTCACATTTATGCAGTGCTGCTCTTCACTCAGTGGTAGTTAGCAGTGCCCTGTATAGATGCAAAATTCTAGAAGCTCAGTTTTTCCCTAAATAGCTATCAGTGAGACCCTTCCAAGCTTTTCTGCTGCTTTAGGAGCAACTCAGTTGCGCACTGAGTAGCATTGCCTTATTGATCAAAAAAACAGAAAGTATAGGTCCCTCTTGTAGTATCGGTGCTACCAGCACAGTCCTTTCAAATTAACTCATTCCCTTCCCTAATAAAACATGCAGTAAGAGCCTGCTATCATGGATGGGCAGTTTTCATTATCTCTCTGGCCAGTGTGATAGAGATGGGCATCCTGAGGCAATGTAGTAATTGTCTCATATATACTGACAATCACTTACTCCTGAAACAAACAAACACTTTATTTAGGAGATGTAGTTACACTATGAAATTGGAGGGATAGCTCTCAGATAAGGACAAACTGAATGTCAAACAGGTTGTTAAAACACACACACACACACACACACACACACACACACACACACACACACACACACACACACACACACACACACACACACACACATATACACACACGCACACACACTTCCCATACTAAATAAGGACACGACACAAAAACCCACATATGTGGAGGTACTCACTAGTAACCCTCCCAATCCCCAGTCTCGTTCCATAAGACCAAATACCCCATCAAGCTCTATGCTTAAGAATTTTTCAAAGACAAACTACCTCCAAATAAGTGATGGTTTAAGAAGGTTCAAAGCCTCCTCGAACACAGATAACAGTGTCTTCTATGCAAAGGTGTACACCAATGCCCTGTATAACCACTTAAGCAGTTGTATAGAATTGGCTGTACCTAACCAGATTAAAACCAGATCTTGCTAAAAAAAACAAGCCGCCCTGATGAACCCCTAGTATAAACAGGTTATACAACAAGAGAAACAAACTAATGTCCAAGAACAAGAGGGAACTGGCTCAGCAGAGGAAGAAATCCACTCTCTAGCTTAAACAAACAAATTAGAGATCTTTTCCAGTTTTCCAAAGCTAATTATGAAGCAAAAATAGCCTCCCTAGCTAAGGCTAATCACAAGGCATTCTTTAACTCTGTCCAGATTCTAAAAGGGAATACCCAGCTATGCACTGAACTTGTGGATGCCACCACCCACACTCAATCAGAGTTAATCGCCAACCTGTTAGCTGACAGATTTGGAGCAAACTTAACTGCCTGTCCCCTCCAGTCATTCTCCAAAATATACTTGCCACCATTCCTCAGCCTGTTATCTCAAGAGAGAAGGTCATCTTGGCACTCTCCAAGGCCAGAAACATGGTATCATTGTGACCAGGCAACATCCCAGGATGCCTATTAAAAAACTTAAAACATAACTTAATAGACCCACTTGGATTCCTGTTTAACCGCAGCCTGTGGGCTGGCTATGTTCCAGCAGAATGGAGGACAGCAACAGTAGTCCCTCTGCACAGAGGGAGACATCAACCAACCCTGGGAATTATAGGCCCATAAGCTTGACTAGCCTCATCTGCAAGGCCATGGAAAGAAACATTAATGACCATTTAACAAGGACATAGATAATCTCCAGACTCTAGTCCCAACCCAGTTTAGATTCATTAAAGGTAGATCATGCTTGTTAAACATGGTTGACTTCTTCGAGAAAGTCACTGTCGCTTGTCTTGTTTCCGATTAAAGGTGAACAGGTGCGGTACTTCGTTTATATGCTTTATTACAAAGAAACACATCAAGATGGATATCAGCAGTACAAAATAGAAACAAACTGATTAACTGACAGACTACACAGACACACATGCTTACATCTCAACACCCTACTACAAAACAGCAGTCAGGCTTGCAGCTGCTCAGTATTTATACACTTGTGCAAGCCCCTAGAAGGCTTCTTAAAGGTATACATACATATTGATCTACATCTTCTCTCTTTAATAATTTGCCCACAATATAATGACATTTGAAAAGAAACATGTAGTTGTACAGACAATAGGAAATAAACACAACATTCATGTCCAGGTTGCCGTGTATCTGGAACATGCTGTGGAAATGCGACCTGATCTAGTGATATAGGAATCAGAACTGGGTTTAGCAACAGGGACAGTCATTGGAGAACAACTTGCTTCACGAGATTTGGGATTCTTCTCAGGAACAAGGATATTTACTGCAACATCCTCTGGAACTGGAATGCTGGATATCTCACTCTGAGATATACAGTCTTTCTCACAGGTATGATATTGCAATACAGGCTCGGACACTGGGAACAAATGTTTCCGATTCCACCTAAATTCAAATCCTTGTGATTCCACAATGTATGATCTTGGCTCTGGACATACACTTTTCATGACACCAATCCGATCAAAATCTTTGGACATCTACATCCTGACCATCTCCCCTTCTCGTAATGGATTGAATGGTTTGCTGGTCTTATCATAATAGGACTTCTGGGATAAGCACTTTAACAGATGGGCTTTCACTGACCTGTTGTTCTTGACACATGGAACCAATAATGAACTACTAATTAGTATTGTGGTTCTGGTTTGTCTCGACAGAAGTCTCTGTGCAGGTCAACCAAGATGTTTATCATGAGGAAAATTTCTGAGATTCAAGAGATTCAAGAAAACATCATCATTGTCTCATTTCAACTTCTCTAGTAATTGTTTCGCACTTCGAACTGCATGCACATTCTGCCAAACCATTTGACTGTGGGTACTCAGGGCTACTCATGACATGAGTAAAGTCCCACTCGTCACCAAATCTTTTGAACTCCTGGCTTGTAAACTGTGTTCTATCATCAATAGCCTAGTACCTATCTATGAACCTATATCTAATATTATATGTCTGTTATTTATTGTATTGTTGACTTCACCTATCATGGTTATATGCATTTTCTCCAGAAAACTGTTTATAAATAAACATGCTTTGCTTTGCTTACTTCAGAAGAATACACCTAAATGAAACTTATTTTTTCTATTTCAGTTGTGTAGGAAAACTGACAACATATTTCGATTACTTAGCTTCTTTAAACTGTTATGCTAATCTGAGAAAAGGGAAACAAAACTTATCCAGTGATTATTCATGAACTGTTTTGTCATGATCAAAACAATTAAAATAACAGGATTATATATATATTTTTTCTTTTTCATATCACTGCAGCAGTCAAAACTGACATTTTTTAAACAAGTCCCACTACATAATTTATTTTTGTTTTTGTTTTTCATTTACTACTTTCACAAGAGTTAATAACATGATAGCTACAATGGACGGTTCATAGAAATATGTAAAAAAATAAAATATATATATATATATATATATATATATATATATACATATATATATTTTTTTTATTTTATTTTACCTCTGTTGTTTGAACGCAAAAAAACAAAAATGCTACTATTTACTCCCACCCGCAGAGCCCCCCCACTACATTTCACAATCACATCTAGCAATGGTACAATCATATCTCCAGACTCTACTACAAAACTACTTGGAGTACTAATTGACAACCACCTCACCTTTGAGCCACATATTAACAACACTATAAGAACAGTAAATGAAAAACTAGGCTCCCTTTATAGGATCAAACCCTTTCTTACCCCACTACCAAGGACCACTACTGCCCGGACCCACTTTATCTCATCCCTGCTATATGCTTCCCCATTCTATACCAAACTATACAAAAGCAATCTGAACAAGCTGGATAGCTCCTACAGTAATATTGCCAGATTTGCAACTTCTACCTATAGAACCCATCATTGTAACAATCTTAATCAACTAGGATGGTTAGAATTGCCAAATCTTATCCTATCAAACCAGCTAACTATTGCCTATAAGATACTGTTCCATCCTACATCTACTCCAATACTAACCAATCTAATCACCCCCTACAGTAACCTGAAAACCCTGCGCTCTTCAAACAAAATAATGGTAAATATATGTAAAACCAACAACCTGGCAGGAGATTCTTTATTCTGTAACACAGTGGGTAAAACCTGGAACTCCCTCCCTACTGATCTTACCTCCCTACATTCTACTACCCTATTTAAATCCAAGCTCAAACCATACCTTAAATCACACTGGCTATGCCCCTGTGCAAACCCAGACTAACTTCCTCCACTGTCTCTTGACCCTATTCTTCTCACTCACACAAAACTAGCTATTCCTTTTCTATTGACATCTTTGTCTGTAAAACCAATTGAAAGTTCAAATAGTGCTCAATGTTACTTACCTACTGTTTTTGGTTGTATGTATATCCATACATGATTTGTTAGCTTAGAATACTTTTTCCTTACTCTTAAGCTAAAATGTATTTACTAGTATTCTCTTAGCTAAAATGTATTTACTGGTTAAATTTGTTAAATCTTGTAATGTACTTATGTTGTCGTGATCTTTTTTCTGGAATGTGGAGCTTTTCTCCCCGGGCCTCCACTGAAAATGGACATGTATCCAGTTGGACTAGCCCGGTCAACAAATGTAAAATAAAATAAATAAATAGTTCTTCCATACCACACACTCAGAAGCACACTCACACCTATGGCCAATTTAGAGTGCCCAATCCATGTACTGCATGTTTTTGGAGTGTGGGTGGAAACCAAAGCACCCAGAGGAAACCCACACAAACACAGGGAGGACATGCCCACTCCATACAGAAGCACCCCAGCCAAGAATCAAACCGGGGAACCTCTTGATGTGAGGTGACAATGCTACTGTGCCTCTGCGGTTTTTATATAAATTTATACGGTTCCACTTGAAACCATAGAATGTTCACAACATAGGTTCATAGGTTCATAGGTTCATACTAGGCTATCTGCCCTAGGGCATTTATAAGCCTAGCCAGAGTGTGTTTGGCTTTCGCCACCCATTTTAAATTAATTTTGCTATGCCCTTTTCGAGGTTAGTATACTGTGCCTCTGTCTAACAGTGACACATAAGTGATACCCGGGGTAAATCTATGATCTCCCATCCACTCATCAAGATTCCTCTTGAATAGAGTCAATGAGGGACTCTGCCTAACCTGGACTGGGATTTTATTCCAGAGTGAAGGGAGCCTCTGGGTTATGAATCTGTCCCTCCAGCATGTCCTATTTATTTCAGTGCTGAGGTTCAAGTCTCTTGAGCGCACAGCTCGATGGGATTTGGATTTTCTGAGGTGCAGCATGTCCATTAATTCCGGGTTGGACATGGCTTTATACATCAGGCAGAGATCGGCGCAGTATGCCACTGAGTAGATCTGGAGTTTCTTTAACCGGGCAGCATATGGCATCTGTTTGAGCCCTTTGATCCTCTTGGTGAGGTACTTTTAGGGTCTTTCCAGCTGCTGCAGGTGTCTGATAAGGTACATCCCAAAAGGGGCATTGTACTCAATTATGGGCCTGATGAGGAATGAGTAAAGAGGCACGATGACCTCCCCTGATCTAGATGTGAATCCCTTCATGATTAGGTGGGCTATATAAAATGTTTTTCTAACCACTTTGGCCACGTGGTTTTCAAATGAGAGATGGCTATCAACTTGGGTCCCCAGATCCCTAATTACTTCTTCTGTACTTAATGGATTACCACCGATGTGGTAATTTGTGGGCACTTTGTTTTTGCCAAAGGGGATGACTATACACTTTTTGGCATTTAGCTTGAGGCCATGGCTCTAGCACCAGTTGTCTGTTTCTATGAGGCCCTTTTGTAGGATGCTTGTGTCGGCTGGAGAGTCGATTATGGCACCTAGTTTGCAGTCATCTGCGAACTTGGTCAGCCACAGTCCTTCCATGTTGGCCTGTACCTCCGAGAAATATATACCGAACAAGAGAGGTCCCAGGACTGAGCCTTGTGGGATGCCACTTGTAACTGGTTTGGAGTCTGACATGGCTCCAGCAATTCTAACCATGTGGGTTCTGTCCTTGAGCCAGTTTGCAACCCATCTAGTGACATAGGGGTTTATATTTAAGCTGGTGAGCTTATCTATAATGCCCGAGTGGGGTATTGTATCGAAGGCTTTTGCGAGGTCCAGGTAGGCTGTGTGGACCACCTTCCCCTCGTCAATAGCCTTGGTGACTGTTTCAAAGAAATCGACCAGGTTTAAGAGGCAGGATCTGCCCTTAACAAAGCCGAACTAGGTAGGATCCAGTGTCTGTAGGTCCCCAATATCTTTATTTATGAGGTCCATGATCTTTCCATAACTTTGCAGACCAAGCTAGTCAGGCTTATGGGGCGATAGTTTCCAGGATCCATTGAGGCACCACCTTTGTGGAGAGGGACCACTGCTGCTGTATGCCGCTCTTTGGGTACATATCCTGTAGTAAGGCTGAGATTGAACAGTAGTTTTATGTTTGGGTTTAGCTCTTCTTGGAGTTCATGTAGGACGCAGCCCGGGACACCGTCTGGTCCCATTGATGCTGTGTTTTTTGCTTTGGAGATGGCAGCTCTTACCTGAACATCTGAGATGTCAGGGGGGCAGCACTCTGCTGGGACAGATATTTGCCCTTTTGGTGGGGGGGGGGAGTTTGCGCTGAACCTGTCAGCTAGGATGTTGGCAATGTCTGTGGGTTCGGTGTATTTTTTGTCATTTTGGACTAATTCCGAGCATATCTGGGAATTCCCACCCAGGTTCCTAACATAACTAAAGAAAGCCTTGTGATTATCCTTAGTGTCCTGTGCAATTTTTCTCTCAAAGCTGGCCTTAAACAATTTTATGAGTGCCCATAGCTTTTTGCTAATACTGATCAGAGATGCCTTCCCTTTTTGGGATTTTGCTCTATCATGTAGTAGCTTCCTCCTTCTGTTATATAGTTTGTTTATGGCTGGGGTCCACCAGACAGGACGCCTGCCTTTGGAGGATTGGGTCTTGGTTTTATTTGGGATTGCATGATCCATGCATTCCTGAAGGTGTTCATAGAATGCATTTATAAAGGATTCTGCGGTCTGGGCCATATTTTCCACAGGCCCGGGGGCTTTGAAGAATTCCACCTCGGTTTTGAGGAGTGTGAAATTTGCTTTAGAGAAGTTTTTCACTGTGGTTTTCTGGGCAGGGGGTGGGGTCAGGATGTGAATATCCAGTCAGATTAATTTATGGTCTGATCTTACCAGTGAGGGATATACTTCTGGTCTGGAGCATAGAGCCCCCATGTTGGTGATGATCAGGTCCAGTATGTTTTCCCCTCTTGTGGGAGTGGTAACAAGTTGTTCCATAGCATTTGAGTTTATAGATTCTAGGAACCTTTGGGCTAGGGTGTTGGAGCTAGAGTAATGTTCCCAGTCTATGTTTGGGTAGTTGAAGTCGCCCAATATAATGGTGTTTGGAGAGACCTTCATATTTTCCAGTGTTCTCAGGAAGGCCGAGTAGGGTTCCTGGGTTTGGGAGGGTGGTCTGTAGCAGGCTATAAACTGGAAGGCAGTTTTACCCACTGTTAGTTGCACATGGATAGTCTCTGATGCTTTGTGCTGTGCCACCAACCTGGAGGTGTGGGTATCTTTGACGAATATTGATACTCCCCCCTCGTTTTGTGGTTTGTTCCAAGTTTTGGGGCCGAAAAGCATGGTATGAGGTATAACCTGGTAGTGCTGGGGTTCTCTCGGGAGCCTTGAACCAGGTTTCTGTTACTGCACAGATATCGATGTTCTCCATGCTAAGGAGAGTTTCGAGTGCATGCATGTTGAGGTTTAGACTTCTGGCATTGAGTAGCATTACTCTTAGTTTCTTATCCCTTGTGATACCTATGGAGGTGGGTTTGTCTTTTGAGCCTTGCCTAAAAAAGGCACTATGGGGGTGGCAAGAGCCTTTGCCAATATCCAAAAGCCCAGGGGTGACAGGTGCAAGCCGTCCCTAGTGAAGCATCGTGGCTTGTCGAGCAATGTCATCCCAGGCTGAAAGGCATTGGATCCCCTTTGAATGACACCAATACTTAAGCCAGTTGTTGAAATTGATCATCTTGTCTTTATATTGTGGCATCATTCTTGGTGAGGGTAAGATGCTACTCAAGGTCAGGGTCATACCGGCCTGGGCTACATGCTCAGAGAGCTCCTCTATGTCTCTTTTCATGTAGTCCAGGGAGGTACATCTCAGGTCATTCACACCAGCATGGACAATGACTGAGTCATATTTGTACTTGCCTTGGAGTGACCTGAGTGCTTGTGTTATGTGGCGGATCCTAGTGCCCGACAGGCAGCTCACCGTGACCTTCTCCTTGTTCAGCCTGGTGAGCGGGACGTCAGTGTGCCTGATGATAGAGTCACCTATTACAAGTGTATCAGGTGTGTTGTTTAGCCTTAAGGGCTGTGACTGTTCGGCACACTGGCTTTGTGAGCTATGTGTTGCACGTGTTTTGTTTTGGGGTAGCGGTTGCTTGGGTGTCTGCTTTGGAGGTCTCTGCTGCTTAGGCAGATTTTTATTTAGAGCCTCCAAGTATGTTTTTGTGTGTTTATGTGTTTGGTTTGCTGTCATGGTAGGTCTATATGAGACTGGAATTGTAGTGAGTGTGGTTTCCTTCTCCTCCTGACTGGTTATGCCAGTACTGAGTTGAGAGAGCTTAGCCTCCAGTTTGGCTATATGGTTGCATCTCTCACATGTGTTGGAATTTGTTGGGAGGAGGAGAGGGTTGTCTGTGTACATGAGGCAGTGTAACATTGCCTCAAGATTCCCAGATTCACCAGCTGGACCAGAGAGGAGACTGACAACTGACCTTTGGACATGCTAGAATAGTATTGAGAATTCCTTTATAATTGAAAAAAAGGGCCAATGAGGAACAAGGTACTCAAGGGGAGTTTGTGAGGGTGTAGTGCTTTTAATTTTTTTGTGCTGACTTATATAATTGCTTTAGTGAGCAAGTGCCAGGCTTTAGAGTAGGAATAGGGTGTTTATTATGAGAACTAGACCAGTTCTAAGGGAAAAAGTGAAGAGCAGACTTTGTGGAGCCCAGAATGGTTTAAACCCAATTAAGCAGAGCTGCCCGATGCTGCGCTATGTGCAAAATCGTGCAAAGCCGCGCCAAAGCGGGTTTTATACAGGGGGACTTGAAAGAGCTAGAAATTGGCCCAAAATGGCCAATAGACTACCAGATTCTTGTGCTGGGAACACTCCTCCAGGGATAGATAGGCTGCTCTAAGCTCCCCACTGCCACTGGTGAACAAAGAAGCCTCCCTTTATCCAAGAAAGGAAATGGGCAGCACAGGAACTTTCCAAAAGTCCAAAATACAGCAAAGCCTGTATTTGGACTACTCTAGGTCAGGAAAGACGGGAAACAAGGATAATTTTTTTGTTTTTTTCTTTTTTGCAACAAACAGCAGGAAAATGCAATAAATATGTAACACAGGCTAGCACACTTGAGTGTGTAGCCTCAACAGGTATATGCAACAAACAGGACAAACTTTAAAAGTGCAGGTGCAAAAACAACTTAAAACAGTTTAAAACAGTTCAAGAAACATAAATATTTGCAGTTTAGCTAGATCGGACAGTCGCTCAGGTAGTAGCAGGAAAAAAAAACACTTTTATCAGGTTAGCAGTCGCTCCTTTAGCCTCTCTGCTGCTAGCACCACTCTGCAGGACCACGAGGAGCTTAGCTGAGCAGTAACAAGCGCAAAAACCAC
Source organism: Protopterus annectens (assembly GCF_019279795.1). NCBI lineage: Eukaryota > Metazoa > Chordata > Ceratodontiformes > Protopteridae > Protopterus > Protopterus annectens. The sequence goes on from NC_056729.1 coordinate 422,312,549, forward strand.
GCCAAAGCAGGTTTTATACAGGGGGACTTGAAAGAGCTAGAAATTGGCCCAGAACGGCCAATAGACTACCAGATTCTTGTGCTGGGAACACTCCTCCAGGGATAGATAGGCTGCTCTAAGCTCCCCACTGCCACTGGTGAACAAAGAAGCCTCCCTTTATCCAAGAAAGGAAATGGGCAACACAGGAACTTTCCAAAAGTCCAGAATACAGCAAAGCCTGTATTTGGACTACTCTAGGTCAGGAAAGACGGGAAACAAGGATAATTCTTTTGTTTTTTTCTTTTTTGCAACAAACAGCAGGAAAATGCAATAAATATGTAACACAGGCTAGCGCACTTGAGTGTGTAGCCTCAACAGGTATATGCAACAAACAGAGACCAGAACATCGATGTTCAGAACATCGAAGGTTCAAAGTGAAACACAAAAAAACAAATAAACAGTCAAAAACTATTTTATGCAGGGGGGCTTTGCCCCCCCCGCACCCCCCATATGGGGGTTGTGCTCCCCCACACCCTCCTACTTTAATATTCCAACTCCAAGATCGCACTACAGGGGGTAAGGGAAATCTCCCTTTTACCGCTATATGCAGTAGCGCTAAACTAGAGATTTCCTGTACCCTACCTGCAGTGCCAACACTCAGATGGCACACACACACACACACACACACACACACACACACACACAAACACACGCACACAACATGCAGGGCACCTTGCTGCCCTGCATATACACCCAAAACTTACCAGTTTTACTTACCTGGCACTTACACTTTCAACCTACGATGTTCTGAATGTCGATGTTCTGGTCTCGATGATTAGAACTTTGATGTTCTGAACATTCGATGGTTTCAAGTGTAACCATTTATACACAGTAGTTGGAATCTGCTTGCAGTGTAAAACTGTTTTGCCATTGTTACTATATTTGACAAGTTATGTATCAAACTGCACCTTAATCCACAATACACGTGCAACACATAGCTCACAAAGCCAGTGTGCCGAACAGTCACAGCCCTTAAGGCTAAACAACACACCTGATACCCTTGTAATAGGTGACTCTATCGTCAGGCACACTGACATCCTGCTCACCAGGCTGAACAAGGAGAAGGTCATGGTGAGCTGCCTGTCGGGCGCTAGGATCCGCCACATAACACAAGCACTCAGGTCACTCCAAGGCAAGTACAAATATAACTCAGTCATTGTCTATGCTGGTGTGAATGACCTGAGACGTACCTCCCTGGACTACATGAAAAGAGACATAGAGGAGCTCTCTGAGCATGTGGCCCAGGCCAGTATGACCCTGACCTTGAGTAGCATCTTACCCTCACCAAGAATGATGCCACAATATGAAGACAAGGTGATCAATTTTAACAATTGGCTTAAGTATTGGTGTCATTCAAAGGGGATCCAATGCCTGTCAGCCTGGGATGACATGCTCGACAAGCCACGATGCTTTGCTAGGGACGGCTTGCACCTGTCACCCCTGGGCTTTCGGATATTGGCAAAGGCTCTTGCTACCCCCATAGTGCCTTTTTTAGGCAAGGCTCAAAAGACAAACCCACCTCCATAGGTATCACAAGGGATAAGAAACTAAGAGTAATGCTACTCAACGCCAGAAGTCTAAACCTCAAGACGCACGCACTCAAAACTCTCCTTAGCATGGAGAACATCGATATCTGTGCTGTAACAGAAACCTGGTTCAAGGCTCCCAAGAGCACCCCAGCACTACCAGGTTATACCTCATACCATGCTTTTCGGCCCCAAAACTTGGACCGACCCACAAAAGGAGGGGGAGTATCAATATTCATCAAAGATACCCACACCTCCAGGTTGGTGGCACAGCACGAAGCATCAGAGACTATCCATGTGCAACTAACAGTGGGTAAAACTGCCTTCCAGTTTATAGCCTGCTGCAGACCACCCTCCCTAACCCAGGAACCCCACTCAGCCTTCCTGAGAACACTGGAAAATATGAAGGTCTCTCCAAACACCATTATATTGGGCGACTTCAACTACCCAAACATAGACTGGGAGCATTACTCTAGCTCCAACATCCTAGCCCAAACGTTCCTAGAATTTATAAACTCAAATGCTATGGAACAACTTGTTACCACTCCCACAAGAGGGGAAAACATACTGGACCTGATCATCACCAACATGGGGACTCTATGCTCCAGACCAGAAGTGTATCCCTCACTGGTAAGATCAAACCATAAACTAATCTCACTGGATATTCACATCTCGACACCACCCCCTGCCCAGAAAACCACAGTGAAAAACTTCTCTAAAGCAAATTTCACACTCCTCAAAACCGAGATGGAATCCTTCAAAGCCCCTGGGCCTGTGGAAAATACGGCCCAGACCGCAGAATCCTTTATAAACGCATTCTATAAACACCTTCAGGAATGCATGGATCATGCAATCCCAAATAAAACCAAGACCCAATCCTCCAAAGGCAGACGTCCTGTCTGGTGGACCCCAGCCATAAACAAACTATACAATAGAAGGAGGAAGCTACTAAATGATAGAGCAAAATTCCAAAAAGGGAAGGCATCTCTGATCAGTATTAGCAAAAAACTACGGGCACTCATAAAGTCGTCTAAGGCCAGCTTCGAGAGAAAAATTGCACAGGACACTAAGGATAATCACAAGGCTTTCTTTAGCTATGTTAGGAACCTGGGTGGTAATTCCCAGATATGCTCAGAATTAGTCCAAAATGACAAAAAATACACCGAACCCACAGACATTGCCAATATCCTAGCTGACAGGACCAGCAAACTTCTCCCTCCCACCAAAAGAGCAAATATCTATCCCAGCAGAGTGCTGCCCCCCTGACATCTCAGATGCTCAGGTAAGAGCCGCCCTCTCCAAAGCAAAAAACACAGCTTCAATGGGACCAGACGGTGTCCCGGGCTGCGTCCTACATGAACTCCAAGAAGAGCTAAACCCAAACATAAAACTACTCTTCAGTCTCAGCCTTACTACAGGATATGTACCCAAAGAGTGGCGTACAGCAACTGTGGTCCCTCTTCACAAAGGTGGTGCCTCAACGGATCCTGGAAACTATCGCCCCATAAGCCTGACTAGCTTGGCCTGCAAAGCTATGGAAAGGATCATCATGGACCTCATAAATAAAGATATTGGGGACCTACAGACACTGGATCCTACCCAGTTTGGCTTTGTTAAGGGCAGATCCTGCCTCTTAAACCTGGTTGATTTCTTTGAAACAGTCACCAAGGCTATTGACGAGGGGAAGGTGGTCCACACAGCCTACCTGGACCTTGCAAAAGCCTTCGATACAATACCCCACTCGGGCATTATAGATAAGCTCACCAGCTTAAATATAAACCCCTATGTCACTAGATGGGTTGCAAACTGGCTCAAGGACAGAACCCACATGGTTAGAATTGCTGAAGTCATGTCAGACTCCAAACCAGTTACAAGTGGCATCCCACAAGGCTCAGTCCTGGGACCTCTCTTGTTCGGTATATATTTCTCGGAGGTACAGGCCAACACGGAAGGACTGTGGCTGACCAAGTTCGCAGATGACTGCAAACTGGGTGCAATAATCGACTCTCCAGCCGACACAAGCATCCTCCAAAAGGGCCTCATAGAAACAGACAACTGGTGCCAGAGCCATGGCCTCAAGCTAAACACCAAAAAGTGTATAGTCATCCCCTTTGGCAAAAACAAAGTGCCACAAATTACCACATAGGTGGTAATCCATTAAGTACAGAAGAAGTAATTAGGGACCTGGGGACCCAAGTTGATAGCAATCTCTCATTTGAAAACCACGTGGCCAAAGTGGTTAGAAAAACATTTTATATAGCCCACCTAATCATGAAGGGATTCACATCTAGATCAGGGGAGGTCATCGTGCCTCTTTACTCATCCCTCATCAGGCCTATAATTGAGTACAATGCCCCTTTTGGGATGTACCTTACCAGACACCTGCAGCAACTGGAAAGACCCCAAAAGTACCTCACCAAGAGCATCAAAGGGCTCAAACAGATGCCATATGCTGCCTGGTTAAAGAAACTCCAGCTCTACTCAGTGGCATACCGCCTGTTCAGAGGCGATCTGTGCCTGACGTATAAAGCCATGTCCAACCCAGAATTAATGGACATGCTGCACCTCAGAAAATCCAAATCCCATCAACCTACACGCTCGAGAGACTTGAACCTCAGCACCAAAATAAATAGGACATGCTGGAGGGACAGATTCATAACCCAGAGGCTCCCTTCACTCTGGAATAAAATCCCAGTCCAGGTTAGGCAGAGTCCCTCATTGACTCTCTTCAAGAGGAATCTTGATGAGTGGATGGGAGATCGTAGGTTTACCCCGGGTATCACTTCTGTGTCACTGTTAGACAGAGGCACAGTATACTAACCTCAAAAAAGGGCATAGCAAAATTAATTTAAAATGGGTGGCGAAAGCCAAACACATTCTGGCTAGGTTTATAAATGCCCTAGGGTAGATAGCCTAGTATGAACCTATGAACCTATAAACCTATGAATACATGACAACTTTGTAATAAGACGGCTCCTGAATTCCCAGGTCTTAGCTAATGTAAATTGCATGGTAGAAATGCACTCTTTCTAATATGTTTTGCAAAGAAATTAACTTCAGGTGTTTTAATTTTATGTAATCCTTGTTAATTTTCTGATGCCAGTTCTTAAGATAGTTGCTTTAGAGCCACTGCAAGTGTCAGAAGTAAATTCCCCCTATAGTAAACTGGGGTTTTTATCAGTTCAGCGAAAAATAACTTCTGCAAATGGCATTTTCAATGCACTTACATTGAGCAAGCTGTTCGTTGAACTGTTTATACTGAGATTGCGGTACAGTGAGGATTGGGAAATTTGCCCTTTCCCTGCTGTGCTGCGATCTCGGAGTCGGTATATATAATTAGCAGGGGATGTGGGGGACTCAGCCGCCCCCCACACATGAGAGGAATTCAATGAATGGCATCTCTGATGAAATGCTGTTCGTTGAAGAGTAACTTTGATGAAATGATATAGACCCAGTAAACTGGATGAGCCAAAATCACTGAATAACATATCCAGCAAAACTGCAAGTGGAATAAGTTTATACATCATTTTTTGCTGAGCTTCAAGCCCATCTGCACTCCCATATTGGGGACTTCAGAAAACAACAACAAAGTGTAAATACTTCTCATCTTCTCTTTGTTGATGATTTAAAACTGTATAGCTCATCAAATGAGGAACTCAAAGTACAACTGCAAGTTGTCAAAACCTTTTTCAGATAATGTAAGAATGTCATTTGGTCTTGATAAATGTGCAAAAGCATTCTTTAAAGCAGGAAAACATCAGTGTGGGACAAGAATGTGATATAAAAGAACTTGAGCAAGAGAGACTCTATAAATATTTGGGAACTGATGAAGGATCAACAATAAAACATGAACAAATGTGAATAAAACTTAGTAAGGAATACTTTAGAAGACTTAAATTAATCCTGAAGACAGTGTTGACATCTAAGAACAAACTCCAAGCTGTAAACCAGTTTGATCTTCATATCCTAACTTACAGTTTTTGAATGATTGACTGGACCAAAAACGAGTTGGATTAGATAGGAAAACAAGAAGGATGCTTCATGCTCATCAGATGATTTATAAAAATCAGTGCATACCAAGATTATATATTCCCTGTTCTGAAGGAGGGATGGACCACCTTGAAATTGATTACAAGTTCTGCAATCATAATGAAAAACACAACCACTGTTGGTAAAGGAACACTGAATTCATTACTGTCACAGATTTAGCGCTTTCGTCCGCTCAGTGTCTGGACTTCTTCAGAATAAAAACACAGCATATGCCCAAACACTAAAAAGAGCTCAAAAGACACACCCCATATTCCCAATTAATGATTAAAGCAATATGCATTCAACTAAAACAATTATGCAACTCACAAGATAGTAAAAACAATAATGGTTAATACTGAAAAACAATGTATCAAAATAAAAAACATAAACACTAATTAATAATGACATGTCAACTATAATGCTAGCATAGATTTCAACTTTAAATAACTTGAGATAGAAATTATATAATTTAGTCCTGGATGTCGCCCAGCATTAACTATAAGTTGCCACTTTAACTCAAGGAATTTTAAAATGGTGTCATTGGGGACCTCCCCCCGGGGTCTTGGGTCAAACCTTCTATGACAATGAATTTGAAAGAATGTGTAGGATACATTTTGATACGTCTGAAAAGGGCATTTTGTTCATCCTTCTTCTTGATGTCATAACCATGTTGATAAACATGATATCTGAAGTGCCTGATGGTCTTTCCTATATAAAAATGGGTACAGTCATTACAGACTGTGGCATATACCACTCCCTTACTGTCACAATTGAATTTATTTTGTAACTTAATCATTCCATATCCATGTTTGAAAACTTCTGCACCCTCCAACATCACTTTACATTGGGTGCAGTGTTCACATTTACTCATTTTACTTTTGTTGGAACTCCCCGAACTCATTTCAGTCATAGTTTTTAAACAAGCCTCTTTCTTGTATACTATGTTTGGCCTTTCACCTAATTTACTGGCAACCTCCAGGTCATGTTTGAAAATAGACCAAAATTTTTCAATTACAAATTTAATTTCCCTGAAATGTCCACTGTAAGGCAAAACCAAAGCTTTGTTGTAATCAACATTACCTTTGTCATGTACAGGTGTACTAGTGAAACGCAAAAAGGGCTTGTAAAACCCACCCTGTCTCTTTCTCTTCACTTCATCAAATATTTAATTTAAGAAATCTTGGGGGGTAACCTCTTCTGTGGAAGATGTCAAATAATTTAGTGCATTCAGCCAAAAACTGGACATCTTCACTCACCATCCTGGCAAGTCTCGCACATTGCCCCTTAACAATGGATTTTTTCTGATGAGTGGATGTCAGCTCTGGAAATGCAAATTAAGAGTTGGAATGAGAGGGTTTCCTATATATGTTGGACTCAAATTTCTTGTCACCCCTATTCTTAGTCAAGGTTACATCTAAGAAGTTGACTTGCTCTTGATCCACAGTCATGGTGAACGCTAAGAAATCTGTGGAGGAGTTGAGAAATTGGAGAAATGTATCCGACCTGCCAACTGAATCCACCCAAAAAATTATAATGTCATCTATAAAGCGTCTATACAGACACCAACATTCCTTGAATTCTGACGTTAATAACATATTGGTTTCCCAAAAAGCCATGACTACATTGGCAAAAGTTGGTGCGCATGCATCACTTTTGGCAACACCATTGATCTGTCTAAATAACTGCCCTTCAAAACTGATGAAATTGTTCTTGAGGACAATTTCCATGAGTGAACTCAAAGTGACACTTTTGTCATACCCTATCTCAGTGTGTAAAGTCAAATATTCATAAAACCAATCTATCCCACTTTCATGTGGGATAGTGGTGTACAAGTTTTTAACATCAATACACACAAAAACTAAGTCATTGTTGTACAATCCATCTGTCACCCCATTCAAAAAGTCTCAGGAGTCCTTCAATAATGGAGAATAATCAATAAAGATGTTCTTTAACGCTTGGTTGATGTACCTGGCTATAAAAAATATCTTTGATCCCTTAGCATCAATAATGGGTCTCAAGGGAGGTTCAACCAAAAATTTATGAATTTTTGGGAGACCAAAAATCGTGGGAGTTCTAGGATGGTGCACTTTCATATACTCTAAGTCACTAAGGGTGATTTGGCTGTTGAGAAACAAATCTTCTAGGGCCAAATCAACCCTTTGAATGGCCACATTCATTTCATTTAAAGAAATTTCATCGTAGTTGACTGACAACAGTAATGAAAGGATTTTGTTGATATAATCATCCTTACTCATGATTACAAGGCCACCTCCCTTGTCCGGTTTCATTATTCGGAGGGAGGTGTCTGACCTAATATCCCTGAGTAATGTGGCTTCCTCACTGGAAAAATTAAAGTGAGTAGGAATGGGACATCTCACTATCTTCCCGATTCATTCTTCACATAAAGTTTCAAAAATAGCAACTATGGGATGCAAAGGAGGATTGTACGTGCTGGGTCTCCTGTTATTCTGATGCAGTACACTGTCTACACCTGAGTTACCAAACAAAAGACCAAAATTCAATTTCCTGGAAAACAATTTAAGTTGTAATAAAATCTGATCTGTTCTGGCCTTTTGAATGGGAACAAAAGTTAGGGATTTCTGAATAATTCGGTCCAGCTACTAGAAATCTCATGGTGACTGTAGTTATATATGTGAAAATCACCTAATGAGTTAGATACAACTGAATATGCTGGTTGAGAATTCAATGCCAATTGTTCTGTTTCCTCGAGTCCATGTATCTCCCCCTCCCTTTGTTCCCACTCCAACCTTGTTGGTAGTGGTTGGAGCTGTGGTTGGGGGACCCTGTTCTCTGTAACCATTGTTGTTGTTGTTGTCCCCCCCCCCCCCGGTTCATTAACCTTTCTGTTCTCCTCAGGGATGGTGGGTCTAAAGGGGCCTGTTCACCTTCAAAACAATCACATTCAATTATGACACCATTGTCACTATGCCCAAACAACACATTACGGTCATTACCATCAGCAAAAACATTGTTAGATTTGTCAGATTGGATAATAGGGGGTTGGGGGTAGGCAATATTGTTCTCATATTCCCTCAAGTCTCTGTTGTACTTCTTGATTTTTTTGGCTATCAGTTCTTGAATAAATTGATCAGCTTTGCAGAAAACAGCTTTATACTGGTCAATTTTAACATCAAAAAGTAAATAATTCTTGAGAGAACTGTCCAACTTTTCTATAGATTTGTTCAAGTCATATATTTGTTTGGCATAGTCATTAATAAGTACTTGTAGAAGCTCACAACCATGTTTGTTAAATAAAATAATTAACTCATGATGTAAGTCTGAATCCTTCACCAACCCTAAAGGAAATTTCCACATTCTCAAACCTTTAGGCACACGTTCTACCTTCAGGCATTCCTGTAAATAGTCTCGTTCTAACTGTAATTTATGAAACTTAATGACCAATTCCTGGAAAGTTTTCAAATGTTTATCCCCTATCCCCATGTTCAAAGTATTTTCTTGTTGAAACCCATTGAATAAATCCTTATTTAACCAAGTATTAAGGTTAAAAACAGAAACCCTGCTTCTCTCGCCGTTCTCGGCACCTGCAGCAAGTGAACTGGCATGACCTTGTGTCCTAACATCATCTTGGACTGGCGAAACAGCTCTACCATGCCCTGGGGGTATCTCTGAGCTGTTACTGGAACCAGAAAGTCCAAAAAACCCCAAATCGTTGCTGTTATTAAAACACACACTTCTGTGTTTGGGAATAGCACCGAACAGAGTGCACAGTCAACACGCTGTGTCAGTCTCTGAACTAACACAGTTAAGTTGTTCAGAGAATTAGTTAAAGTCTCAAATCTTTCTTCGGTGCTGGCCACACCCTCAGTGGTATCATCCATGTCAAACTGTACACAAACCACGAAAAGAACAGCGCCGACTAAAATGAAAAACACAACCACTGTGAGTAAAAGAACACTGAATTTATTACTGTCACAGATTTAGCGCTTTCGTCCACTCAATGTCTGGACTTCTTCAGAATAAAAACATAGCACATGCCCAAACACTAAAAAGAGCTCAAAAGACACACCCCATATTCCCAATTAATGATTAAAGCAATATGCATTCAACTAAAACAATTATACAACTCACAAGACAGTAAAAATAATGATGGTTAATACTGAAAAACAATGCATCAAAATAAAAAACATGAATACTAATTAATAATGACATGTCAACTATAATGCTAGCTAGCGCTAAATCTGTGACAGTAATAAATTCAGTGTTCCTTTACCCACAATGGTTGTGTTTTTCGTTTTAGTTGGTGCTGTTCTTTTCGTGGTTTGTGTATAGTTCTGCAATCGTGGGATTGCATACATATCTGCTGACCTCACAAGACCCAAACTTAGTGAAAGTTTTGAAACATGAGGAGAATAAATCTAAAATGACCGCTCTGCTTAATCTAGCAGAAGCATATCAGCGTCAAGCAGAAATGGAAATCAGACCAGAAGTAGATAAAAATCAGGCAGCAGCTGAATGTGGCAAAAGACAAAAGAAAGGATATAAGGTGAAGGACCAGATGACAAGGCAAGAAATCTGGAAAATGCATAAATATAGTTGCAAGTATAGAAAACTTCTGGAAGAACCTCATGTTGATCAGGAACGAACACAGGAATGGTTAAGGAGAGGAGAATTCAAGCCAAGAGATGAAAGGTTAATATTGGCAGCCCAAGATAGTGGACTATGTACATGCTTGTTTACAAAGTCCATTGAACATGTGGGAGAAATGGACAAATGTAGATTTTGTAAAACCAAACAGGAAACAATCGCACACCTCATTGCTGGTTATGATATATTAATGGCAGAATAACTGTATACCGAAAGGCATCAAAATGTAGCAAGACTGTTGCACTGGGGATTGTGCAAACATTATGGTACTGAAGTGGCTGGAAAACACTGGAAACATAACCCACAAAGCATCATAGAATATAATGAAGTTTACATCACATGGGCTCTCCCATTACCAACAGTTCAAAAGATAGATGCTAGAAAATTGGATATAGTGGTCCATGAAAAGAAGAAAAAAGTAGCATTGATGATTGAATTCACCACACCCAGTGACTACAATGTCTTGTGTACAAAGAGGCACAAAGTCATACAATATCAGGATTTGCAGGCAGAAACGAGAGCAATGTGGAAGAAAGATACCTAGACAGTTCCAATAGTAGTAAAAGCAACGGATCTTATAAAAATAATTTACAATCGTATTTAGATATGTTACCAATACATGTAACCCCATATAAATTGCAGAAGGAGTCATTACTGGCAACACCGCGGGTGCTGCAAAGAGCACTTTTGGCTGACATCAAAGATTGAAACAATACTAATTTCATGAACTTTAATCATGATTTGATTTAGGAATGGGGTCAATTCCTGTCATGGTATTAGAAACCCAAAAGATTTGGAGAAATTAAAAAAGGGATTTCTCCTTCCAAGCCACCATTACATTTTGTTAACTCCTTGATTGCACAACTGCAGACAAAGTAAAGAAGGAAAAACATTTACAAAATGGTCACAAAATGGTTTGTGCATCTTGTAGAATAGCAAATCCATATAAAACAATCCTGGAACAGTAATTTTGGGGAGTTTCTAATAGGGAAAGTCCATTATAGAAATTATTCTGTATTTATTTATTTTATTTTATTTGAACTTGTTTGCCTGGATGGAACAGTGATCAAACGATGACCACAGGTTCAGGCCATGTTACATCATAATGTAACAAAACAATGTACAGTATACAACTATCACTGGTTTTACATTCATGAGTAAGCATAGAAAATCTGACAAAAATATATACATAGAAAACCTAACAAAGGAAATATATGTAAAATTACATAAGTGGAACAGAAAAGGGAGAACAGAGTTAATGTAGGAGGAGTAGAAGTAATTGAGATATGGGCAGCAGTAGCCATGTTAGGAAAGATAATTGAGGCCAGTGTGATGAAAGAAAGGACTAGATTATGTGTAGTGGGTTTAGAGCACTAATGGTGATGTAAGCTGAATCACAGTTTGAGATAAGTGAGTTCTGGATATGTGGGAGGTAAAGGTGTTTTGCAATTGGCAATATTTGTTTAGGTGACATACCCTTTAGATGGGCAGTTGTGCTCAATCTGTTTTACAAAGTATTGTTTGAACTGTGGTCTGAACAGGAAGTAGTTTGTGTGATCAATTAAATCAGGAGGAAGTGGCTGCCACAGTTTTGGGGCCAGTACAGAGAAGCAATGGCTAGTATCGTGCAGTCTGAGAGGAAGGCTTTGTAGAGAAGGGCTTGCTCTGGCTTGGCTTCTTAGGTTATCGGTTTGAATGGTAGTAAAGTGTGAAAGAGAGAGACAGGAAGGGAAATCAATTGGTAGATCTTCAGGTTGTTTCAGAGGCACTTTGTTATCAGACTCTATGGTTCTTCTGTTTGTATAGAATTTTGGATCGGTTTTGAGTACAGAAGGCTATACCAAACATGTACCTTGTGATAAATACAACAAAATTCAACTACAATCAATCAAGTCTAGAAAAGGGAGGAAGAGCCTAAGGGAATTGTACAGACAGTTTTTGCTGTGTTATTGGTTGCATGTGGAAGACTGAATTTTCCCTGACTTTCTGACATTGAGCAGAAGCTGGCCTGAAATGCATATCCCCGTGCCCTTTCATTGTGTCTGGCAGATACATGCAATGCCTTCACTTAAAGACCACAAAGAGTGTATGAGATTAGTGAATGAAAGTTTGAGGAGTAGCTGATGAGGACAACAGTGGAGAGTTATGATTAGACATTTACATTATTACATGTTTGTTAAAATTGTGATTTACTTCATAAATATGCTACTGGTACCATTTTTGTACAGATTACTTTATTATTAAGGATAGTTTAGAATATGATGAAATAGGAATTGTAATTAAAAACCAATTGACATTTGAAGGGTTTGTGAATAAATGTTTTCGAAATACATACTCACTTGTAAGAACATTCTTAATAACTCTCTCATCTAGGGACAAAATGGTAATGATTCCAGTTTACAAAGCAATTGTAAGACAAGCTATGGAGTATTGTTCAGGTTTCTGCATTGTTTCTAAAAATTATACTATTGGGCTTAAAAAGGTTCATAGGTGTTTTGCAAGGAAAATAGAGGTTTATCAACCTTTTAGGTTCATAGGTTCATAGGTTCATCGTTAAGTACTAGGCTATCTGCCCGAGGGCATCTATAAGCCTAGCCAGAATGTGTTGGCTTTCGCTGACCCCTTAGATTAGTTCCCTGTGCCTCTGTCCAGCAGAGCCACTGTAGAGATCCCCGGGGTAAATTTTCTATTTCTCATCCACTCGTCAAGGTTTCTCTTAAAGAGTGTTAGTGAGGGGCTCTGCCTAATGTAGATTGCAATCCTGTTCCAAAGCATGGGGAGTCTCTGGGACAGGAATCTATCCCTCCAGTAAGTCATATTTATTGTTGTGGTGAGGTTTAGATCCCTAGAGTGTGTGGCTCTTGGGTATTTGCTTTTTTTTAGGTGGAACATGTCCATCAATTCTGGGTTGGACATGGCCTTGTATGTCAGGCAGATATCACCCCAGAGTAAGCGGTATGCAACCAAGTACGGCTGGAGTTTCTTCAGTTGGGCTGCATAGGGCATCTGTTTGAGGCCAGTAATCCTTTTTGGTGAGGTACTTCTGTGGTCTTTCCAGCTGTTGCAGGTGTCTTGTAAGGTACATCCCAAATGGGGTGTTGTACTCTATGATGGGTCTGATGAGTGATGAGTAGAGGGGCACAGTAACCTCTTTTGTTCTAGATGCGAACACTTTTGTGATTAAGTGGGCCACATAGAAGGATTTTCTAACCACCTTGGCAATATGATTATCAAAGGAGAGATTACTATCTACTTGGGTCCCTAGATCCCTTATTACATTTTCTGTATTTAGGGGACTACCACGTATGTGGTAGTTCATGGGTACTTTGTTTTTTCCAAAAGGGATGACTATGCACTTTTTGGCATTTAGCTTGAGGCCATGATTTTGACACCAGGTATCCGTCTCAGTGAGACCCTCCTGGAGGATGTCTGTATCAGCCGGAGAGTCAATTATAGCCTCCAGTTTGCAGTTGTCTGTGAATCAGCCATAGTCCTCCTGTGCTTGCCTGTACCTCTGAGAAGTATATATTGAACAGGAGGGGTCCCAGGACTGAGCCCTGGGGGACGCCACTTGTAACCAGTTTAGAGTTGGACCTAGAGCCTGCAACTTTCACCATGTGAGTTCTTTCCATGAGCCAACTGGCAACCCATCTTGTGACGTAGGGATTTATGTTCAGGCTGGTGAGCTTGTCTATAATACCAAAATGGGGAATGGTGTCGAAAGCCTTTTCGAGGTCTAGGTAGGCTGTATGGACCTCCTTTCCCTTCTCTAAAGTCTTGGTAACTGTCTCAAAGAAGTCCACCAGGTTTAGGAGGCATGATCTGCCTTAACAAAGCCAAACTGGGTAGGGTCCAAATGTTTAGAGGTTCCCAATTACTCTGTTAATGAGTTCCATGATGATGCACTCCATAGCATTGCAGACCAGGCTAGTCAGGCTTATAGGGAAATAGTTCCCAGGGTCCGTTGTGGCTCCACCATTGTGGAGCAGAATAACTGTTGCTGTGCACCACTCTATGAGTACGTAGCCTGTAGACAGGCTGAGTTTGAACAGTGTGTTTAGGTGATGGGTTAGTTCATTTTGGAGTTCGTGTAAGACACAGCCTGGGAGACCGTACGGTCCCATTGAAGCTGTGTTTTGGGCTTTGGATAGGGCTGTTTTAACCTGTGTGTCAGTGATTGCCAGGGCTGTACATCTTCTGGTATGGTTATGGGCCCTTTAGGGGGTGAGAGGGGGGCTGAAGTTTGCACTAAACCTGTCTGCCAGAATGTTGGCAATATCAGTCGATTCAGTGTATTTTTTGCCATTCTGCACTAACTCAGAGCAGATCTGAGAGTTTCCACTTAGGTTTTTGACATAGCTAAAGAACGCTTTGTGGTTATCTTTGGAGTCCTTGGCAATTTGTCTTTCGAAGCTAGCCTTGGATGATTTTATGAGGGATCGTAGTTTCTTGCTGATACTAATCAGGGGATGTCTTTCCTTCTTGGGATTTTACTCTTTTCTGTACTAGTTTCCTCCTTCTATTGTATAGCTTGTTTATGGCAGGGGTCCACCAGACTGGTTTCTTTTTCTTGGAGAAGTAAGTCTTGGTTTTGCTTGGGATAGCATGATCCATGCATTCTTGCAAGTGCTCACAGAGTGCCTTGTAAGGGATTCAGCAGCTTGGACAGCATTGTCATTTAGCATGGGGGCTGTGAACCTTTCCACCTTGGTCTCAAGTAGTGTGAAGTTTGCTTTTGAAAAGTTTTTCATATGAAATAAGATTGAAAAAGCTTAATCTGTTTCCCATATGTTTATAGACAATTAAGGGGAGATATAACATAGATTTATAAATGTTTGTCTCACCCTAATCTTGGTTGTCTACTTTCTTCAGCATGATAAAATGTACTAGAAATAATGTTTCTAATGGATTTTAAGATGATGCATAGGGGTCTACTTTGAAACATCTAAAACCCATAACATCTAATTTCATAACATTGAGACCAGAACATCTAAAACCCAAAACATCTAAAACCCATAACATCAAATTTCATAATATCTAGCACTACAAATCATAAGAAAATAACATCTTCTCCACATATAATGACACCAAACTACCAAACACACTTTTTACTACATTTCCCAGCTGAAGGCATGCTTTTAACACTAATATTATTTGATCAGAAGAGCCTGACAGAGATAAAGATGTTTTTGTTCTTTTAGCTAGATGACCAATTTCTGAAGTATGGATATCACTTTTCTGTTAGAACTTCAGCAATATTTATTTATTTATTGAAATTTGGTGACCGAGAATTCCACCTAAATTCAAATCCTTGTGATTCCACAATGTATGATCTTGGCTCTGGACATACACTTTTCATGACACCAATCTGATCAAAATCTTTGGACATCTGCATCCTCACCATCTCCCCTGGATTGAGTGGTTTGCTGGCCTTATCATAATAGGACTTCTGGGATAAGCACTTTAACAGATGGGCTTTCACTGACCTGATGTTCTTGACACATGGAACCAATAATGAACTACTAATTAGTAGTGTGGTTCTGGTTTGTCTCGACAGAAGTCTCTGTGCAGGTGAACCAAGATGTTTATCATGAGGAAAATTTCTGAGATTCAAGAAAACATCATTATTGTCTCATTTCAACTTCTCTAGTAATTGTTTTGCACTTCGAACTACAAACACGTTCTGCCAAACCATTTGACTGTGGGTACTCAGGGCTACACGTGACATGAGTAAAGTCCCACTCATCAGTAAATCTTTTGAACTACTGGCTTGTAAACTGTGTACCATTGTCAGAAATAACTTTGTGCAGGCTACCATGGACTGCAAAATGACGTTTCATCTTAGTAATGACAGTACTGGACACTAGATTAGGAAGTAGGTCAATCTCGAACCAATTGGAATAAGAGTCTACTAACACCAAGTAATATTGACCATTCCATTAGAAAATCTCTGTAGCTACTGTCGACCAAGGTAGTTCAGGAATCCGGTTTAGCTGAAGTGGTTCTTTCTGTTGATGTGGCTTAGTACTATTACATACAGAACAAGATGAAAGTACTCTCTTAATATCCTGTGACATAGAAGGCCAAAATACTAGACCTCTCATTCTTCATTTGGTAGAATCAGTTCCCAGGTGGCCACAATGCAAACAGTAATATACTTTGGTTGCAAGGATTTTGGAACAATCACTTTTGGATCTTTCATGATGATACCATTAACAACCAAAACCTAATCTCTGTAAGGAAAATAAGGTTGCAAGTCTACTGGTAAACAAGATTGCTTTGATGGCCATCCTTGACTGATAAACTAGTTGAGTTTCTGAAGAACTGCATCTGTGGCTGTATGACTTCTAAGCTCATCAAGACATGTGGAAGAAAATAATTCTCACTTCCAGACTTCAAAATCAAGTTTCTCATTTTCATGCTGTTCAGTGGTATTTCTGGGTGATCTGGATAATGTATCAGCAAGATATAGACGTTTGCCTTTCATATAGATATTGAAGTTATACTTTTGCAATTTGAGCATCATGTTGCAATCTGGCTGGAGCTGTATACATAGGCTTCCTCAAAATAGTGACTAGAGGTTGGTGATCTGTTTCATTCTGAATAGGTCTACCATAAATGTAATCATGGAACTTTGAACATGCAAACACGATTGCCAAGAGCTCTTTCTCTATGTGTTTATACTGAATTTCAGTTTGGGTTAGAGTTCTGGACGCATAGGCTACTGGTCTACCCTCTTGAAGAATGACTGCACTAAGGCCAAACTTAGAAACATCACAAGAAAGAGTAACTGGTTTGTGAACATCACAGAATGTGAGAGTTGATGGAATGGCAAGTCTCTGTTTCACGACATCAAATGCTCTCTGGTGTTGTTCTGACCATGACCAAGATACATTTTTGCATGTCAGCTCTCTAAGCAGTCCTGAAAGTTGGCTCAAATCTGGAATGAACTTGCCTAGGTAGTTAATCTTGCCAAGAAAACGTTGTAGGGCTTGAACATTGTCTGGAGCTGGCATCTCAAGAATAGCTGTTTGCTTGGAAGGATCTGGTCGTAAGCCTAAACTGGTAAACAAATGACCAACATAAGTAATTTCTCGTAGCCTGAACTTACACCTCTGATGATTCAGCTTAAGATTCACTTCATGTGCTCTTTCCAGAACTTTCTTGAGGTTTCTCTCATGCACAGCTTCCCCATTACCTCCTACTTGAATATCATCTACTACAATAGCACATGGATACCCAGAAAAAATTTGCTCCATTGCACACTGGAAGGCTTTACTGGCAGAATTTATCCCAAATGGCATTCTCAAAATTCTGTACCTGCCAAAAGGAGTACTGAAGGTGATTAGCAATTAAGATTTTCAGTCAAGCAAAATTTGCCAAAATGAATTCTTTGCATCTAAGACAGAAAAAACAGTGGCATTTTGCATAAGAGCAGTAACTTCTTCAACTGTATGCATTGGATGATGAGGTAGTTTTAGTGCTTTGTTCAAATCTCGTGGATCAATACATATTCTGATACCATCTGAGCTTTTCTTATGAGCAACGGCCATGGGGGATATCCATTCATTTGGTTCTTCAACTGGACAAATTATACCTTGCTGGACCATTTCATCTAGCTGGGCTTTGAATCTGTTCTGCATAGCTACTGGAACTTTCCAGGCTGGCCTAACAACTGGACTGACTTCAGGGTCTAACTTCATGGAGTACACAATTGGGAGTTTGCCTAGTTTGTCTTTGAAAAGATCAGCATAAGTAAAAAAAATAGACTGGGTGAAATTAGAATTGTGGTCTTTCAAGCTAACATGGTGCACTTCCTTATTAATGAAAGTAGTCACATTTTCAAACAGTCTCTGAGGCCTAATAGTGACTATACATGCCTTTTGACCAAGTAAAATTGCAAGTCATAGCTGTTCCCAGCAGAGTAACATGAAAGCACTACTGAACCTCTGGTTTGAATTTCTTCAACACCATAAGCAACAAGCTTTGCACACTTTGCCAAATCAGGCTTCTCACCAGCACATACTCTAGCAAATGTTTCTGCTGACATAACATTGCACTTTGAACCTGTGTCCACCTTGAGCACTATGGAAGACCGATTAATCTGAACAGTACAAAATACTTCGTTCTTTGCCCATAAATCCACTGCATTGACTGTTTCATTAAGCACTGACACACCATCAACATAAAAAGTAGGATCACAGCTTTCTAATTGAACATCTTGTCTCTTTGAATGTTCTCTTTTAATTACAGAATGAGCTTTATTTGATTTACAAACCATTTTGAAATGATTCCACTTATTGCATTTATGGCATTGCTGACCAAAAGCTAAGCATTTTTCTCTTTTGGGTTCATGATTTGCACCACATTTATGACAGTTGACTATGAAACTGGGTAGAGGCACATGTTTTGAGTTTGCTGACTCACTCTTGTGCTTAACTGAGATTGTGCACATTCTGGAAGTTGCTAGAAAACTACGGGGTTTCCCAGTGACTATCACATGGCTTACAGTTGCTGCCATGTGCTTGGGCCTGTTTCTTTTAACCACGTGCTACATACTATCAACATGAACACTGGCAGATACTGGAAGCATGCATTTCTCATTTGTAAGCATATTTGTGTGCTTTTCTGTGAGCGCGTATATCTGACAAATCTCAGTGGCCTTATTCAAAGTTAAATCACTGTCACGAAACAAAATATTTCTCACAGCATCTTTAATACCACACATGAGTCTGTCTTTTAACAACTCATCCCTTAAATCACCAAATTTACACACTTTAGCTTTGTTTCTCAAGTCAGTTATATAGGCTGCAAAAGTTTCCCCAGGCTTTTGATCTCTTGTGTAAAATAAGTGACTTTCCATTGTAATATTCATTTGGAGATTACACATTTCTCTAAATTTACGTTTTAAGCATTTGGAGTCTTCCCTTGACTCAGCCGGTACCACTATATGACAGTTTCCCCCTCCCCTAAAAATACAACAGGTGCATACACAAATGAACGCTCTCTTTCTATAGCTTCTGAACCAGCCAAATTAAGCAGAATAAATGCCTTTGTACGGTCATCTTTATCAGAAAATGCAGCTTGTATGAAAATATTGTATTCTTGCTCAAACACTCTCCAAATCTTGTCTCTAAGCTTGGCCATTATTCTGTCTTACCTGAGCCCTACTATATTGCTGTCAAAACCACATACCCTTTATAACTCCTCCTCTTCCTAAGTTTTAAACTAGTGCAAAACACCTTCCTAGCAAACCTCCATAATCACAGCCCTCTCCCACCTTGCTAGAAACTCTCTTTTACTATAATGAGGCTGAAATAAGGTTTCACAAGGTAAAAGCTACTTTTACTGACTTTGACTCTGGCATGCCACATCAGACCACTTTGTGGTTCAACCCGCTGCACTCGGGCACATTCCGTTCCCCTACCCTACCCCCATTCTCACCCATCCCCACCCTCCCTAAACTTATACCTAGAGTTATTCCCACCCCTTCCCCAAATAACTAATCACACAACAGCCCCCTGTCACTATTTCCCATCCATTCACCTCCTCCTACAAATATACTCCTTCCCACACACCAAACATACATCACAACCCTAACTTGTCCACATAATTACAACCCACTTTCTTATCACCCCAGCACATTATAACCACTCACCCAGCTCTACTCAATTCTCTCTCCCAAGAACAACCACCATTCCTTACCTCTACTTAATCTCAACACACATAGCGCACATCTTACAGACACTTCTAATCTCCTAACACACAGCATGCTCCTCTTACTCACACTCTTATCCACCCTACTAACAACTACCTACCTTATAAACTCCTTCCATAGCTATCAGGTCACATGCATCCACACAACCACCATACCAATCTACCATCATAGACCTTCACTGCACACATACATCACAATTTCTCCTCAGCTATTCACCAACCTACACATCAACCACTACATACATACTGCAACACTGTCACATTCCCACACCTCCATCGTAGGTACACCAATCTAATACACAAACTCCCTTACCTCTTCCTGTACAATGTATCCCTGCTTAGTCTGTGTGGAGATATGCACCCAGATCCATGGCTTATTTCCCAACACCGCACACAATTCCCTCAAAGCTACTCTAACATTCACAGCTCCCTAATTCAAACTCATTGCCCTTCCGACCTACTAATCCTGAACATGAACCTTAGAAGTCTTCTAAACAAGGTATATGAATTTCAAGCCACACTCTCTCATTATTCCCCTGACATCTCAGTTCTCACAGAAACCTGGTTGAAAAAACCCCACAACAAATATAGTGAATTCTTACCTCAGGGATATAATATGCACAGGCTTGACAGGCCACACAAGCACAGTGGGGGCATAGCCATTTATCTACAAAAATAACCTCACCCTGCAACTCTTGGATAGTAATCCCCCTCAATCCCCTAACTCAGGAATACTAGTCTCTCATCTTCTCTTAAACACAAATAAGTATATTACCATCATAGCAACCTACATTTCCCCTGGCAATAATTCCCCTGATAATTGAAAACCTCCTCTACTGGGCCTCTTCCACATATAACCATGAAACAATTATCTTAGGTGACTTCAACGTAGACTGGTCCACCTGTAACTCAGAAAACTCTATCAGCTTTATCAATCTGTTTGGTTTCTCACAACTAATTTCTAGTCCAACCAGAAATGGCAAACATACTAACGAGCATTCCATACTAGACTGGATTCTCACTAACCAGCCAAACATATGTAACCAATTTGGTTGCCTCCAAGACTCCCTTAGCAACCACATGCCCAAATTCCTTCTTAGGCAAAAAATAAGCCTATCTAAAACAACCATATGTAAATATATCCACAATAAAAGGCACTTCTCTATAGATACCTTCACCTCCATCCTAAAGCAATACAACTGGACCCCCTTAAAATACCTTAACCTAGAAGATGCAGTCCAATACTTCAATGAATCATTCTTAAACATGCTTAACTCTCAGGCCCTAAACAGAAGAAAGTGCATCAAGGCAAAATCAAATAAATGGGTAAGCACTGACACTTTACAAATAAGGAAACAAAGAGATATAGCCTAGCAACACTATCAATCATCCAGAACCCAGAACCCAAGTTTCCTTCCAACTAAGAAACCTAACCAAAACATACATTCAAAATGACAAAAAAATCATACTACACACTAATCCAGCAAAAAACATCACAACATCCCTCAAAATTTCTGGGCCACTATTAAGCAACTCTTAAACCCAGGCCAAACCACCACCCCCACCCCAAACCTCCTCAATTCTACAGAGAGCACAGCCACCCAATTTAACTCTCACTTCATAAACTCCATACAGTCCCTCCTAAACAATAAAAATAGCACTCTACTAACTATTCCCAGTAATTCTACCCCTCAAAACTCCACTGTCTCCTTTAAGCCCATCCAAACTAGCCACATAAAAAAACTCCCCCGCAAACTAAATCCAACAACACTCACCACAGACCAGCTACCCACCCCGTGTTTCTAAAGTTAGCAGTAGACTCTATTTCATACCCAGTTTTCATACTCACTAACTGCTACTTCTCTTAACAATACACCCCTAAGCTCTGGAAAATCTCCAACATAATTCCTCTATACAAAGGAGGAACATCCACAGAATTAAACTACAGACTAATTGCCATACTACCCCCCTTAAGCAAAATTCTAGAAAAATGCATACACTCACAACTAATGTCCCACCTACTACTAAATAACATCCTCTTTAGCTCCCAACGTGGTTTTAGACCTAAACATAGCACCACTATTACCCTCCTTAACTTCAGTAATTCTGTCAACCAGCTAAAAAACAGTGGCAACCATGTATTGGCAACTTTCCTAGATATGTCAGAAGCTTTTGACACTGTCTCCCATCAAAAACTACTATATGAATTATCTGCCATTAACCTTTCCCACTTTGCTATTGCATGGTTTCATTGTTACCTGTCTGAATGTCAACAAGCAGTCAAATGGCAGGAAGAACTCTCAACCCTCCTGCCAGTCTCTACTGGTGTCTCACAAAGCTCCACCCTAGGCCCCCTACTCTTCTCCATCTTTACAATAAACTTAGCTCTGCCACTGACCAAGCCAAAACTGTCCAATATGCAGATGACTCCACCATCATCTGCTCAGCTCCTACTCTCCCCGAACTCATGACTAAAACTCAAAAGGTCTTCTCTGACATAGAGCAATATCTAACAGAAAATCACTTATTTTAAACCCTAACAAGACAAAACTTATGCTTTTCACTAATAACAGAACCTCATCTCCACCCCCCCCCTTCTACATCCTTGCATCCGACAGTACAAAAATGGAACTGGCTGATAAGACCAAATTACTAGGAGTCACTATCAACAACTCTCTAAAATATGACAAACATATAGAACTTTCCATAAAAAAGGTCCACATTAAACTGGGTTTACTATATAGAACAAAAACATTTTTCACCCCTACCACAAAACAATCTATTGCCAAAGCATACCTACTATCTACCTTAATGTATACCTCCCCTATTTTCACTAACCTTAGGAAATCTGATCTTAAACTAGAGGCCTGCTATCGCAAAATTGTAAAATTTGCTACCAGTCTCCCCAACTGAACACACCACTGCACTGCCTTAAAACAGTTAAAATGGCTTGAACTACCACTACTAGCATTGAACTAACTTACAGTTGCCAACAGCATTATACACCAACCCGATAACTGTCCTTCTCTCAAAAACCTAATCCAACTATATTCTACCTACCGTACCCTTTGCTCATCTGATAAACTGCTAGTAAAACTTACCAAATCCAATAACAGCTTTGGTGACTCCCTGTTTTCTAACCAAATAGCAAAAACCTGGAACTCTATACCCCAACACAAACAACACTACCTCAACCACTAATTTCAAATTTCTGTTCAAGGAGCATGTATACAACAATTGGCTATGCTCCTTCACTACCACATGATAATTTAGTACATGACCCCTCCTACCCACTCTATTTCCTCTGATCACTGCATACAAGCTACTTCCTCTCTCACCCCACCTATACCCTAACCTAACTTACTAATCCTAACCACATTTTTAATTACAATTATGTCTTCCTTCCTTGAATCTACTGTTTGAAACCATGCATATAATTGTACCGTTGTTTGATAACCACTGTCTCTATAATCCACTGATGCATATAACTTATGATGTTATACAAACCTATGTATAATCATGTATAATGCTTTTGATTTTTGTTTCTCTTTTTTTAAATCTATATATAATTATTCATGCAACTTATTATGCTTATCTGATATTCTACTATTCTATAGCTTCTGTTTGAACCTATTAAACTGTCTGTAGCTTTTCTCCCCGGGTCTCCGCTGAAAATGGGTTACTGGCCCAGTCAGACCTTCCCGGTAAACAAATGTAAAATAAAAAAAAAATTATCATCATAGACAAGGGGACCTGGTTTTCAAAATCTGCCTGCCATGCCAACAAAGTATGCCCAAACACACTGAAAAAATATGGCCCTTGTAATTATGTATGAACATGCACACACAGTCAGTACTTGTAATAACATTCAAATGCACAATAAACTTTTCAAAATACTGTACTTTGCAAAATATGCTTTGAAATGGCTGTATTTTGTGAAATAACTGTACTGTAATACTGCACAAACATATCTTGAATAGCTTTAATTAATGTGAAAAAGTACATGCTATAACCTACTTTGAAAAAATGCAGTCATTTTCCTTATTTTCCATAGTTATTCAAATATTTTCTCAATATGTCGCAATTTCGTTCATTTCGTTTACTTAGAAATTCATTTAGAGTGTACTGAGTGCTTTTTATATTTTGTGAATAAGAAATGATTTAAGTAAGCTTTGATACCTGAAATTCATTTCTGACCTTTTTTTGCAAATTAAGCATGCAGTGGGGATGATCCATTCCTCTATGTTCCTCTACCTTTAACTGAGTGCTTTCTCCGTCTGGAATCTGGATTCCTGGATTCCATTCTGACACCATGTCGCTCGTCTTGTTTCTCATTAAAGACGAACAGGTGGGGTAGTTTGTTTATATGTTTTATTACAAAGAAACACACCAGGATGGATAGCAGCAGTAGAAAATATAAACAAACTGATTAACTGACAGACTACACATACACACATGCTTACATCTCAACAGCTTACTACAAAATGGCAGTCAGGCTCGCACATGCTCAGTATTTATACACTTGTGCAATCCTTTTGAAAGCTTCTTAAAGGTATACATATTGACACAATTCCCCACTCAGGTATTATAGAGACACTCTCCCAATTGGGAATTAACCTCTACATTACCAGATGGGTAGCCAACTGTCTCACAGACAGGACATACACTGCCAAAGTGGGTGACTTCACCTCTAGCAAAAGACCAGTCACCAGTGGCATATCACATAGTTCTGTGCTGGGCCCCTTACTGTTTGGAATTATTTCTCAGAAGTCCAGACAAACTTGGATGGCCTGTGGCTAACCAAGTTCACTGACAATTGCAAATTGGGAGCAATCATTAAGTCCCCCAGTGATGTTAATATACTGCAGACAGGGTTAATGCAGACAAATGAATGGTGCCAAAGCCATGGATTAAGGCTTAATGCAAAAAAATGCATTATTATTCCCTTTGGGAATGCTGGCATCCCTGCTAATTATATAGGAGACAACACACCCCTACATGTAGACCCAGTGGTTTCTGATCTGGGTACTCATATTGATAGAACTTTGACTAGCATGTATCCACAGTAGTAAGGAAATCCTTCTATGTGGTACATCTTTCAAGTAAAGGCATCACAGCTAGATCTAAGGATGTTATAACTCCATTATACTCGGCCTTCATCTGACCAATAATTGAGTACTATGCTCTCTTTTACGTGTACGTCACCAGACACCTGCAAAAATTGGAGAGACCACAGAGCTTTTTCACAAAGAAATTACAGGGTACACAAAACAAGTCTTGCGCAGAAAGACTGAAAGCCCTGTCATTGTATTCGTTCTCCTACAAGTTGCTAAGGGGTGACCTGTGCCTGGCTTACAGGGCAGTCTCTGACCCGGCCCTGATGGAAATGCTACATATTCATAAATCAAATGCATGAGGGTCACTCGCTCCAGGGATCTTAAGCTAGCCTCTGACATGAACATGTCATGCTGGAGAGATACATATATCTTACAGGGACTGCCACTTCTCTGGAGCAAGCTTCCAATTCACATGAAACAGAGCACCTCCCTGACGCTCTTCAAACACAACCTAGATAAACGGATGGTTGACTGCAAATTCACTCCTGGGATGGCACCCATGTCCCTCCTGGATAAAGAAAGTTGGTATTAACTACTGTAGATCCTTACCACTGTGAACTTCACTCACCTAATCACTGACAATTGGGGCAACTTAGGCTAAATATGGCTATGTTTGTAAAGATTCTTAGCCTAGTAACCTTGCATGAACCTATGAACCACATGAAGTGCCTTTGATTCTGTTTTTCCTGGGGTGAGCATTGAGTGAACAGGGAGTGGCAGCAGTTATCTGTATTGCTCCCTGCACATGCCCCTTCAAATCCAAGGGGTTGACATACAATGGGCAATGGGTGTTCATAATGTACATCCATGCCTGCACATGTGATATAATCAATTGGTTCTGCACCTTCTGTTTGAACCTTACTGTCCATCTGGAATTCAAACTCAGAGAATGTGTCTAGGAAAATGCCGCCCTCCAAACAGACATGAGCAGGATAAGCCTTATCATTCCTTTATTTTCCTATGCCAGCATCAACAGATGCTTGAGCAGCAAAGCAAAACTGGGTCACCTGGAGCCTAGCCAGGACATTAGGCCTCTAAAGCTGGTTAGCAATCTGGAAATGTTTAGGGAAAGAATTAAGTATGGCAAATTGGGGTGGGAATTGAGAAACTCAAAATCTTTGAGGAACCAAAATCATAATATACTTTCCCCTATTCTACCATGGTAATTAAGGTAAGAAGAGATCTAGCTTGATTGGATGATGCAGGATATCGTGAACCTAATCTACTACATTTTGCACTGTTATAACGCTTCTTTTACTGTTTCACTGCATTTTTGTTCTGTTTTATACTGTTTTAACTGTTTTTTTCATTGTTAGTGTTCCATTACTGTAATTACGTTTTTATTGAATTACTTAACTGTAAATTGCTTTTTCATACTGATAGTTGTATTTTCTGTTTGTGAGTGCTCTATCTGTGCTTTGCTGTGTATTTTTATGAGGTTTCTTGTTCTAGTCAAGTAGCATAGCCTGGATAGTGGCCTGCTGTTATCCCGGCTGGTTGTTTTGCTTGTTGGGTTTCCTGTTTTTCTGGCAGCCATCTTCTGCTGGTAGTGTCTTGTCTTCGCTGTTAGTGAGAGTAACAGGGTTGCCTGACCTTCTCTAGCACAAGTGATTGGTTGAAAAAGCAGGGACTAGCAAGATTGGGTAGTAATTCGAGCTTCTAGATTCTTCCATCTTTTCTGGTATTTATACCCTGTATTTGCAGGGCGTTGCATTTGTTTGCTCGTTGCACACTGCCGCTGCCCTGTTTCAACCCATTGCAAGGTATCTTACTTGCATTTTTTTCTCTTACCAGGTCCAGCACTCCTGTGTAAATGATGCCCTCCCTTGCAACTACTGTAATTTTATCCAGCCCTACTCACACCTATAGGTACTCTATTCTGATAGTACCCACTCTACCATCCTTTACCTTTCTTCCACAGATCATGACAACCATGGACAAATAATTTCCTGTGGTTTCTCCTGCTAGTCTTGTTGATATGGGCATCCTGAGACAGTGTAGCAACTGCCTCATGTACATAGACAATCCTCTTCTTCTACCACCTAGGAACACAATATGTGAGAGATGCAATTACTTTAAGAACCTAGAATCCTTGCTGTCTCAATCATAAGCCAGTACATCTGGCATGCAGAAGACGGTCTGCACAAACACCACAAGCACCACACCTCTAACACCACCCACACCTGTACAGTACATTCCTACAAATGTGGAGGTTCTCAACAAAACCATACCTAAACAAAAGAGATCTCCGCGGCAAAAGCACGCATGCACATCACAACCCACCACACCAAGCACCACACATAGTACACATGCCTGTGTCTCACAGCCTCTAAGGCCCAACCACAAACCCAACATACTAGTCATAGGAAACTCTATCGTGAGACACACAGATGTGCCCCTCACCAGGCTAGACAAGGGGAAAGTCACGATAAGTTGCTTGTCAGGTGCTAGAATCCGCCATATCACTCACGCACTCGTCTCTCAACAACAGGTACTGTTATGACTCTGTCATAGTCCATGTTGGTGTGAATGACTTGAGATGTACCTCTCTGGACTATATGAAGAGAGACATGATTGAGCTAGCTGAATATGCATCCCAGGCAGGTATGTCCCTAGCCTTAAGCAGCATCCTACCATCACCCAGAATGATGCCTCAGTACAAACAGAAAATGACTGACTTTAACAATTGGCTTAGTTTCTGGTGTCATTCCAAGGAGATCCAGTGCATGACAGCCTGGGAGGACATGACTGACAGACCATGATGCTTTGCCAGAGATGGCCTTCATCTGTCTCTCCTGGGCTTCAGGCTTCTGGCAAAGACTCTTGCCTCCCCCATAGTGCCTTTTTTAGGCAAAGTCATGAGGAGAAACTTACCAACGTAAAAAAAAAATTAAAACTGAAATTTAAAGGTCATGCTGTTAAATGCTAACATGAAACTGCACTCATTGCAAGCATTCCTCACCCTAGAAGATGCTGTCATTTGTGCAGTCACTGAAACTTGGTCCAAAGTTGCGGAGAGCACCCCAGCCTTACCAGGTTACTTGTCCTACCATACTTTCAGAACCCAAACAGAGGGCTACAAAGCCAAAGGAGGTAGAGTTTCAGTATTTATCAAAGACATACACACCTCCAGGCTGGTCAAACAGTATGACGCACAGGAGACACTCCAGGTGCAGTTAACTATTGACAAAACACCTATTCAAATCTTAGCTAGCTGCAGACCCCCAACCATGCCTCAGGAGGCCCACTCCATCTGGACTTACTTGAATCTGTCAAGATTCAACCCTCTACTTTGATCCTGGGCGACTTTAACTACCCAACCATAACGTGGAAGATCTATTCTTGCTCAAACATGAATACCCAGAGATTCCTCGACTTCGGCAATGCCAATGCATTGGATCAGCTGGTTGACACCCCCAAGAGGTGAAAATATCCTGGACCTGGTACTAACCAACATGAGTAGCCACTGTAGCATACCTACAGTGTCATCCTCCTTGGTAAGATCTGACCATAAAGCAATCACTTTCTAAGTTCCCATTTCCCCTGACCCCACACCCCCCTTGCCAAGGTCGAACAAAAAATGTTTCCAAAGCTGACTACAACCTTCTCAGAGTAGGTATAAGCAGCTTCACAGCCACCAATCCTTCAGTTGAATCAAGCACTAATGTCCAAGCTTACATCAAAAAACTATATGAGCACCTATATAGCTGCATGGATTCAGGAATACCTGACAGGACCAAATCATCTTCCTCAAGGAAGAGCAATAAACAGACTGTATAACAAAAGGGAAAAAATTGCTGTCCAGGACAAAGAAGGAGCAGGTGCCAAGTTTGAATCAATCTCTCCTTTGTCTGAACAAGCAAATAAGGTCACTGGTGAAATGCTCCAAGGCTAACTTCGAGTCCAAATTGGCCACATCTGCTAAGGACAATCACAAGGCCTTCTTCGCATATGTCTGCAGTCTCAAAGGTAACTCCCAAATATGCTCTGAATTGGTGGTCAAGAATACCACGTACACAAATGCCATAGATGTAGCCAACCTGCTGGCGGACAAGTTCAGTGAAAACTTCAGCCCCATGTCCACCCAACAGTAAACCAGGACATCCTCAGCACCTGCCCCCTCCCCTCATCACCAGGAAGCAGGTTATTAATGCCCTCTCAAAATGCAAAAAATACAGCCTCCATGGGACCTGACAACATCTCTGGCTGTGTTCAACATGAACTCAGGCAAGAGCCCGCAGCCCCACTAGGCACCCTATTCAACCAAAGCTTGTGCACTGGATTTGTCCTAGCAGAATGGAGGACAGCAGCTGTCATCTCCTCTGCACAAAGGTGGAACATCCACTGACCCAGGCAATTATAGGCCAATCAGTCTAACTAGCCTGATCTGCAAGGCCATGGAATGCATTATCATGGACCTTATAAACAAGGACATTGGCAACCTCCAAACACTTAATCCCACACAGTTTGATTTTGTCAAAGGGAGATTATGCTTGTTAAACTTGGTCACCTTCTTCAAAACAGTCACCAAAGCCATGGACAAGGGCAAGACAGTGCACACCACCTACCTTGACCTAGCCAAAGCCTTTGACACTATTCCCCACTCAGACATAATAGATAAACTCTCCCAGCTAGGCATCAACCAATGTTTTACCAGATGGGTAGCTAACTGGCTCACTGATATAACTCACTCAGTCAAAATAGGGGAAGCCACCTCTAGTAGTAGACTCGTAATAAGCAGCGTACCCCAAGGATCAGTCTTGGGATATACTTTTCTGAGGTGCAAGCCAACACCAGTGGTTTGTGGCTGACCAGGTTTGCAGCTGACTGCAATCTGGGTACTGTCATAAATTCCCCTAGTGATGTGAACATCCTCCAAGAGGGCCTTAACCAAACTAATGATTGGTGCCAGGAGCATGGCCTCAAAATGAATGCCAAGAAATGCATCATTATTCCCTTTGGGGAAAATGGAGTCCCCACTAATTATCACATTAATAACAATGTATTAAGCATGCAATCAGTAGTGAGGGACTTGGGCATGCAGGTTGATAGCAACCTGACTTTTGACCACCATGTTGCCTCCATTGTACAGAAGGCTTTCTACATGGCCCACCACACAAGGAGCTCATAACATCCCTGTACTCCTCCCTTATCAGACCCATTCTTAGGTACAATGTCCCCTTTGACATGTACCTTGCTAAGCACATCCAGGAGTTGGAGAGACCACAGAGGTTCCTGACCAGGAAAATCCATGGTCTCAAACACCTATCCTATACAGATAGGCTAAAAGTCCTGTCCCTCTACTCAGTCTTGTACAGACTGCTCAGAGGTGACCTGTGTCTGGCATACAAGGCCATCTCAGACTCAACCTTGATGGAGTTGCTGGATATCCGTAATTCAAACTCCACTAGCGCAACCCACACACAAGGTCTCAACCTGGTCTGTGACATTAATAGAACTTGTTGGCAGGATAGATTTGTGTCCCATTGACTCCCCCATTTGTGGAATAGATTTCCTCTCCATGTCAAGCAGAGTACCACACTAACCCTCTTTACGAGGAACCTGGATGACTGGATGGGAAACAAAATATACCCCTGGGATCGCACTTTTGTCCCTACTGGACAGGGAAAACAGGTGCTGACTTTGTGGGAACATGGGTGAAATTCTTGGCTAGACTTATAAGGGCCTCTGGGCCAATAGCCTAGTATAATCCTATGAACCTATGAATAACCATTGCAAGATATGCTTTAATGTTTATCTATTTTATTTCATATTTGTTTAGCAGGAAATCCAACTGGACAACAACCCCTTTTCAGCGGAGGCTCGGGGAGAAAAGTTACACAATTAAATCAATTTTACAGACAAATAAAACATAATATACACACAAGAAAACAATATTTACAGACATAATTCTTACAGAACTGCCATAGTTTTTCATTTTGCTTTTCTGCAACTAAATATGGAATTTGTTCCCTGGAACTCCACTAAAAGGAGTTCATTAGCTCAGATGGATTATTCCAGTAAACAAGTTGTAAATACAAATAGCTGACTAGGTTAACAAATGCAAAATAAAAATAAATATATAAATAATTAAATTAACAAGATACCATACTTCTCAAAAATTATGAAAGTGAAGATTACAGAAAACAATATTTAACAATTCTACAGAAATGGAATGTTTTGCCTATCAGACTCACAGTGTTAAGGCTACATGCAGTTATCTTTTACATCCACTTGCAAATTGTGTGACTCTCAATAAGTCACTTAAAGAGATGATGTTCCTGGATCACTCATGACAAGAGGCAGTTTAACCTATGAAGAGCTCTCTGTTCTCAATTAACAAAATTAGTGGTGGAATGAGGAAGTACAGGAGAGTATACAGAGAAAGAGGCTGGCAAAGAAGAAGTGGGATTGTCAGAGAGATGAAGAAAGTAGACAGGAGTATAAGGAGATGAGGTGCATGGCAAAGAGAGAGGTGGTGAAGCCTAAGGATAAGGCGTATGAAGAGTTGTATGAAAGGTTGGACACTAAGGAGGGAGAAAAGGACCTGTACCGATTGGCTAGACAGAGGGACCAAGCTAGTAAAGATGTGCAGCAGGTAAGGGTGATAAAGGATAATGAGGGAAATGTACTCACAAGCGAGGAGAGTGTGTTGAGCAGATGGAAAAAGTACTTTGAGGGGCTGATGAATGAAGAGAATGAGAGGGAGAAAAGGTTGGATGATGTGGGGATAGTGAATCATGAAGTGCAATGGATTAGCAAGGAGGAAGTAAGGATAGTTATGAAGAGGATGAAGAATGGAAAGGCTGTTGGTCCAGATGGCATACCTGTGGAAGCATGGAGGTGTTTAGGTGAAATGGCAGTGGAGTTTTTAACTAGATTGTTTAATGAAATCTTGGAAAGTGAGAGGATGCCTGAGGAATGGAGAAAAAGTGTTTTGGTACAGATTTTTAAGAATAAGGGTGATGTGCAGAACTGTAGTAACTACAGAAGGATTAAATTGATCAGTCACAGCATGAAGTTATGGGAAAGAGTAATGGAAGCTAGGTTAAGAAGGGAGGTGATAGTTAGTGAGTAGCAGGTTGGTTTCATGCCAGGAAAGAGCACTACAGATGTGATATTTCCTCTGAGAGTGTTGATGGAGAAGTACAGAGAAGGTCAGAAGGAGTTGCATTGTGTCTTTGTGGACTTAGAGAAAGCATATAACAGACTGCCTAGAGAGGAGTTGTTGTATTGTATGAGGAAGTCGGGAGTGTCAGAGAAGTATTTAAGAGTGTTACAGGATATGTATGAGGGTTGTGTGACAGCGGTGAGGTCTGCAGTGGGAGTGATGATGCATTTAAGGTGGAGGTGGGATTACATCAAGGATCAGCTCTAAGCCCTTTCTTATTTACAATGGTGATGGACAGGTTGACAGACGAGATCAGACAGGAGTCCCCGTGACCGATGATGTTTGCAGATGACATTGTGGTCTGTAGTGAGAGTAGGGAACAGGTGGAGGAGACCCTGGAGAGGTGGAGATATGCTCTAGAGAGAAGAGAAATGAAGATCAGCAGGACTAGGACAGAATATATGTGTGTGAATGAGAGGGTGGATCGAGGAATGGTGAGGATGCAGGGAGTAGAGCTGGCAAAGGTGGATGAGTTTAAATACTTGGGATCAACAGTTCAGAGTAATGGTGAGTGTGGAAGACAGGTGAAGAAGAGAGTACAGGCAGGATGGAATGGGTGGAGAAGAGTGTCAGGAGTGATTTGTGACAGACGAGTACCAGTAAGAGTGAAAGGGATGGTCTACAAGAGGATAGTGAGACCAGCTATGTTATATGGGTTGGAGACAGTGGCATTGACAAAAAGGCAGGAGTCAGAACTGGACGTGGCAGTGTTAAAGATGTTAAGATTTGCACTGGGTGTGACAAGGGTGGACAGGATTAGGAATAAGTATATTAGAGGGTCAGCCCAGGTTGGAAGGTTTGGAGACAAAGCCAGAGAGGCAAGATTACGTTGGTTTGGACATGTGCTGAGGAGGGATGAAGAGTATATTGGGAAAAATATGCTATGGATGAATCTGTCAGGTAACAGGAAAAGAGGAAGGCCTAAGATAAGGTTTATGGATGTGGTGAGAGAGGACATGCAGGTGGTTGGTGTGACAGAGCAAGATGCAGAGGACAGGAAGAAATGGAAACAGTTGATCTGCTGTGGCGACCCCTAACGAGAGCAGCCGAAAGAAGAAGAAACCAAAAGAATACATCAGGAGATAGGCAGAGATAACTTCTGAATCTGATAAAACATAAATAAATAAATAATAAAAACAAGAAAAAGACACAGACAGAGGAAAGTATACTTAAAAAGACAGAGAAAGACATCAAAGCCATACATGAAAAGTAACTGGACCGAGGAGGGATGATGATAATTATACAAGTTTATTTACATACAAAATAGCTTTGGACTAAGCCTTCAAACCAAAAGTAGGTAGCAACAGCTCTTGATGCAAAAGGACAAAGCCTGGGCTGTAACCAAGGCACCCAGAGATTGGCTAGTGGTTCCCATTCTGGGGGAAGGAGCAAGCTGAGGAGGATGAAGGTGAATGACTTATGCCAGCTTGTCCCTCTCGATAGGAGGGAGGCAGCTCAATCTGCTACATGACTGTCTCCTACTGTAGGCAGGAGGCACAGCATGAAGGAATTGGGCTGAAACATCTGCACCCACCAAGGGAGACTGAGACTAAGGGAACATAATTACGTCCTGGAAGTAACTGGTGGTAGCTTTGATAAAAACATTAAGCATCTTACAAGAATTAACAGAAATTCAAAAGGGTAGCATAATTCAGAGGGGGAGATAAGAACAAGGAGCATAAGTACTTGGGAGATGATATAGGTTCAGATGTTCATATGTAAGTACTGGGCTAGCTGACCCTGTGGGCCATTTTAAAACTAGCTGTATTTCTTAACAGAGACAGCTGTGGAAGTATAAGGTAAGCTTCCGGACGAGGTTATGGAATCAAAAAGAGTACAAGAATTTATCAAAGCATGGAACAGAGATAATACACCTCTCACATAATCATATGACGTTAATAGGCCAATGGTCCTGAGACCCGTACAAGCCTAGCCAAGAATTTATCCCCAAAAAAAGCAACCTCAGTCAGCACCTGTCACCCCTGTCAATGAGGGACAAAGGTGGAACACCTGGGACAAATTTGTGGTTTACCATCCACTCATCAAGGTTTTGTTGAACAGGATCAGTGAGGTACTTTGTTTGACGAGTATGGGAAGTCTATTCTACAGACAGGGAAGCCTCTGAGAGACAATCCTTTCTCTCCAGCAAATTTTGTTGATGTTGCATATTAGAGTTAGGCCTTTCAAGCAGGTAATGCATGAGGAGTTAGACTTATGGATATGGAGCATCTCTAGTAGGGCAGGGTCTGAAATTGCCTTGTAGGTGAGACACAGATCACCTCTGAGCACTCTGTATGATACTGAGTAGAGTGATAGTGATTTGTGCCTGTCCACATAGGACAGGTGTTGGAGATCATGGAGTCTCTTTGTAAGGTACTTCTGTGGCCTTTCCAGTTGGTGCAGGTGTTTGGGGAGGTACATACCAAATGGGGAGTTGGACTCAATTATTGGCCTAATGAGGGAGGAGTACAGAGAGGTAATAATCTCCTTTTTTTCTGGATGCAATCCCTTTACTTATGAGGTGAACCAAGTAAAAGGCTTTTCTGATCAATGCTGCTACATGATGATCGAATGTGAGATTGTTGTCAACCTGAGTACCCAGGTCTCACACCACAGGTTGTGTGCTTAGGGGGTTACTGTTGATGTGATAGTCAGCAGGGCCATGTTTTTGCCGAATGGTATGATAATACATTTTTTTGTGTTTAACTTAAGGCCATGACTTTGGCACCAGTCATTTGTTGCTGTGAGACACTCTTGCAGTATGTTAATATCATTTGGGGAGTCAATGACAGCACCCAAGTTACAGTCGTCCACAAACTTGGTCAGCCACGGACCTTTTGTCTTTGCCTGGACCTCTGAAAAGTAGATGCCAAACTGTAGGGGGTCCCAGAACAGATCCCTGGGGAACACCACTAGTGACAGGTCTGCTGTCAGAGGTGGAGGCATGTATTTTGACCTTGTGGGTCCTATTGATGAGCCAGCTGGCCACCCACCTGATGAAACAGGGATTTATGCCAAGTTGTGTTAGCTTTTTGATGATGCCCGAGTGGGGGATTGTGTCAAAGGCCTTGGCCAAGTCAAGGTAAGCTCTATGTACTGACTTTCCATCATCCAGAGCCTTGTTGACAGTCTCAAAGAAGTCAACCAGGTTCAACAGGCAAGATCTGCCTTTGACGAATCCGAACTGGGTGGGGTCAAGTGCTTGGAGATTGCCTATGTCCTTATTTATGAGATCCATAATAATATACTTCATGGCTTTACAGATCAATAGTTTCTAGGGTCAGTAATGGCACCACCTTTGTGCCAAGGGATGACAATGGCAGTTCTCCACTCTGCTGGAATTAAACCTGTACTTAGACTGTGGTTGAATAGGGTGCTTAATGGTGAAGCCAGTTCTTGTTGGAGATGATGCAGAATACAGACTGGGATACTATCAGGTCCCATGGAAGCTGTGTTATTTGCCTTGGATAGGGGCTTTAACACTCGATCAGTGGAGATGTGAGGTGTGGGAAAAGTATCAGGGATGTTGAATGGGCCTTTGGGGGGGACAAGGAGGCGAAGTTTTTGCTGAACCTATTTGCTAGCAGGTTGGCCAAGTCAACAAGATCAGTATAAGTGATACTGTCAAATACTAATTCAGAAGAAACCTGGGCTTTCCCAGGGAGATTTCTGACATAACTGAAAAAGGCTTTGTGGCTTCTCTTTGTTTTGGAGGCTAGTTTCTATTCATAATTGGCTTTGGAGGTTTTCACTAGTGATCTAATTTGCTTGTTGAGGCTAAGGAGGGAGTTTTTCCAATGTGGAATTTGTTCCTTTTTACCCTTGGACAACAGTTTCTTCCTTTTGTTGTAAAGCCTGTTGATTGAGGATGTCCAGCCAACAGGTTTGTGTTTCCTTGAGGAGCAGGCTTTAGTTATGTTGGGTATGACTGCGTCCATTCAGTTGTACAGGTGCTTGTATACTGCATTGGCATACTGTTCAGCATAGTTGTCTGCATCCTCTGAGGGGGGTGGGGGGTGGGGTGAAGCTACTGATACCCTCCCTTAGGAGGTTGTAGTCAGCTTTTGAGAAGACTTTTAGCCTGGTTATGGCTGGGGGGGATAGAAGCTTTGAATGAGACAGACCGGTGATCTGATCTCACCAGGGAAGAACATACTATGGGAATGGTGTAGCAGTCACCCATGTTTTTGAGAACCAAATCCCGAATGTTATTTTCCCTTGTGGGGGATAAGACGAGCTAGTGTACTGCATTATGCAAAAAGGAGAAGGATATTATTTAATAAAGAAATGCAACTTTAACGTCTAGGCAGCAGAGTTGGTAGAACAGGTGACTAAGCAATCTTTATTTGCCAATATTTTGTATTTCTGTATTTTTAGAAGTAGGAGAGATAGAAATGGGGAAAACTGAATATTCTGAGTTGTTTATAGCAGAGAGGATGTTGAGATAGCCGTGATTAGTGGGAGTGAAGTAGGTGTTCACATGGTTATTTCTGGGGTATGGAAAGTGCTGAAGTTTTTTTTTTCCAACGATAACTAGACTAAGCACTGTAGCTGTAGTAATAGCAGCTAGACAAGAAACTTGTGAAAGAACATACAGACAGATGATGTGCACAATTCCTGAATTAGCTCCTTCAGCCAAATGAGTCCTGGCATGGTTACAATTCCATGCACCCTGTTGACTTCAAATGCATTTCCACTACAACTGCACAGCTACCATCCAAGGGCACCCTCTCATGTACGTTAGAGGTGCATTAGTGTCATTTGACATTGTCCTCTTCAGAACTATGACTAACCACTGACAGAAAAGCACAGAGTGAGTGTGGACATAACAATGCATCCATGTTTAGTCATGTCACTGTGATGCAACAGATGGCTGGCTGCACCAGTCACTGGCTTACAGCTAATAGTAACAGATGCCTCATCAGTAAGCATCAGTTCTGACTACTTAGCCCTGAGAAACAGACTGTTCCAGAAAGTAGTTGTCTTTCTCATAGCAGACTGCTGTACTTAGCTCCAGCCCATATAGTACTGATAAAGCATTAGGTGTTAAGCCTATTCCCACGTGAATGGTAGATAGGACTGTGAATAAGTGAATAAGTAAACACAGAGGCACGCTCAGACTGCTAAGTGGCAAGACATTTCCCTGTGGTACATTTGGTGTGGTACACATAGCAGAAGTGAAATTGGCAGTCATAAATTCACTGCAAGCACAGAGAAGTATGCAATGTCATACCCACAACTTCAATAATCAAGCTCATGGGGTCAGTAAAGATAATGTGCATTGTACATCCTGCCCACATCTTCAATAATGAAGTGCATGGGGTCAGGAAAATGTGTGTTGTACATCCTTATGTAACTACAACATGTACAAGTGTGATGCAGCATGGAAGAAATCTGGCATACTACTGTAGTCATACTCATGCTCCAGAATGCATTTTAGGTAATGTTCCCTAGACATTGCAAAGGGGGTAATGGTCCACACACACCATTAATAAAGGCATTGCCCATTGTGCACTGCATTTTCACTGCCACTAATATGCTTACTAGACATCCTGCTGCTAATGCTTACCATACTACCTTCTGTCTCTAGATGTCTTGAGTGCCATGGACATTGTCGTCCCCCCACCATGCACTTGGTTATTGAAGCTGTGGGCATGACACTGTATGGTATTCTGTGCCCACAGTGAAACTGCAACAACGATATGTCTCTGCAGCTTAATTTCACTTCAGCCATGTGTCCCCAACCAAATGCACCCACAGGAGAAATGTCTCGTCACTTAGCAACCTGAACCACATAGAACAGCAAGTGTATAATTCTGCTACACTACAGAGATTGGGAAAGGAGTAGGATATTGTAGATTATATGACCCCCAATTGATATTCCAAAACATGCATGCTGATTGGTCAGTGTGCACGTTGTAAATCAGAGTTATAGTAATGGAAAAAGGTCCGGTCGCCCGGATGTTTTCCATTAGTATAACTCTTTTTTTACAGCAACGGAGAACACAAGATCTCCATTGCTGTTTAGACACTGTCTCACTATGTCAAAGGAGTTTAACATAGCGAGACAGCTTTAAAAAAGTAACGGAGATCTTCCTATCTCTGTTGCTTTTTGTAAAGGTGTCTCGCTATGTTAAATGGGTTTAACATAGCGAGACAGCTTTAAAAAAGCAACAGAGATTCTCCATTGCTTTTTTAAAGCTGTCTCGCTATGTTAATCTCCTTTAACATAGCAAGACACTTTGTAAAAAGCACTTTGTAAAATGCCACAGTCTCTATATTGCACCTTTGTTGATCAGTCTGCTCTGACCTGTTTGCTAATGTAGTTCATCACCAGTGATTAGATCATACATACTGAATTGTTGCCAGATGGTACCCATGGAGAGATTTGGGTCATAAAGGGGCAGAAAATACAAAGCAAATTGAGGTATAATTAGTAATGTCTATCTCATGCAGCAAATAGATAGAGTACTGCCCCCTTCCCCAAGTGTGCACATTCATATGACCCATTCCAAGCACAAAAGTATACAATGCAGCAGTACTGCAAACTGAATAGATGCTGCGCATAACCTAACACTCCCATACTGTTAGGAAGTCTTTCTGGTGTGCCTAGGATAATTCCACAAATATCCCTTTATTGAAGGTCACTTATAACAAAAAAAAATGCACTCAATGGCATTCTGCAAATCCAGAGAACAAGTGTTTTCTGTGGAGGATCACAGCCCCAACATACTCCCATGCATGAGGCAGTACCCACTACTTACAGTGATCAACTATGGGGTAAGAGCACATCAGGGGAAGAAGGATTTTCCCACTTCAGTGACCTTCTATGATGAACTGCAATGAAAGTAAGGATTCATGGGTGGAGGTGGAGTGGGGTATGAACAAGGATAATGGCCTGCATTAATGGTCAGGTGACTCTAAGCTCCATGAAGTAACCAGCTAGTATGGCTTCTACCCTCATCATATTGGGAACCATTGCTCATAAAAACATGACATAAGTGTTGGAAGGCAGGGAACAAGTGGCTATTTGTAAGGAGGCAAAATGTCAGGGTTATCTGACAAGACTTGCCTGATCATCCCCCCCTCACAGAGAATGCTGCTGCCATGGTAACAGCAACTGTGAGATGTCATCCCAACTGAAGTGAATTGTCAAACCTTTGCAACTTGTCCTGGCAGACTTGTAGAATGACTGGATACTTTAAAAGCTAACCAAACTGATAACACTGCTGTATAAAACAAACTCAAACATAGTACAGCAAACCAGTCCAGGAAACTGCCACCTCGATGAAAAGGCTCACAAATAGTATCACGAAGCACCAAACAGTTTGTATGAAAGAGCTCACAATAAGGTATCGCAAAGCACCACACAGTTTATTAACGCCACAACTTCTTTAGACACGTTTTCATCAGACTTGACTTCATCAGATAATACAGTCAAACAACAATTACTCTCGTTTAAATACACCTTGTGACAGAATTAATTGAATAATACCTCATTAATTTATCTAATTTAATAAACAAACGAATAAACACTCAATCCTATACATAATAACACATAAATTAAAAACTGTTTAAAATACTGTTAAAATATTTACCCATATATTCTAAATATAAAAATATAATAGTATATATATAATACATATGATGTATACACTCTCTTTATGTTTGATGGAAATGCTGTAAGAATAATAACAGTTTTTTCTTTCTTTATATACTCCTGCCTGTGCACAATATGTGTTTCCTTCAACGCTGTTTTTTATAGGATAATATATATTTTGGATGTACAATAAATATACACTAATATACCAATACTAAATAAATAACCAGTCCTACACTAGAATGAGGTAAATGTTTGTAATTTGATGTTATATTTTCCCTGCCTTGATTTTTAAATAGGGTACAATAGAAATAAAATCATTTAGTCCAGGAAATTTATTGGAATTCAATAAAATTTGCCAATGGGTCTCCCTATGGGCCAGCCTAGCTTCCCATGGTCCACCCCTAATGTCCCTAGAAACAGATTCCAAAACAAAAAACATGAACTTAGCCCCATCACATGTTGTAGTATGCCTGAATAATGCGTTTTTACTATTACATTTCTGAATTTCATACTGGTGTTCGTAAATACGCCTCTTTAAATGTCGTTCCGTCTTGCCTACATAAAATGCCTGGCAAGACTGACAAATTGCCCCCATGGTGTTGCAGTTATAAAATTTTTTGGACGTGATTTTTCTATTCCTACTC
Organism: Protopterus annectens; assembly: GCF_019279795.1. Lineage (NCBI taxonomy): Eukaryota > Metazoa > Chordata > Ceratodontiformes > Protopteridae > Protopterus > Protopterus annectens. The sequence goes on from NC_056729.1 coordinate 422,353,021, forward strand.
TCCAAGTATATGCATTCTGTATCTACTATGTACACCAGAAGCTATCAGGCGTTCAGTTGAGACCGTTGGGACTGATTTTCAAAACACACCAGCTGTTTTACATGAAAACTCTCCAGGGACATCATTTTCAGTCAATTCTGGTGGTTCAGGAGTTTCGGTAGCGCCGACGTCCACCTTCAAGGACTGGGTTCAGTCAAAACCTTTATTTCAGTTTACGGAACATAATCAAAGAAATCTCGAGGATACTCCTAGCTTTTTGGACAGTATGTGTTCCTTGGAAAGTGCCCTATACAGGTACAAGACTCTCGAACTTGATAACATGTACTTGCATGAATGTATTAAAAAACGTGTAGTACCCAAGGGCTTACGAGTGCATAAGTATCCCAACAATGTTGTTTTTGGAAGTGATTTCCATTTGGATCTTATCAAAGCTTTTGACCAGTGTGGCTTTGAGATAGTCAAAGCTATAATTAAGAAGAATGAGATAGAAATTAGTTCTGTACAGGCTGATGTTTTTAAATACAATGAATATGTTATTAATGACCTTATGTTTACTGTTGAAATAGAAAAACAAAAATACTACAACATCAGAAAACAGATAGACCAACACTGTGATTTTGTCATTAATCGTAAATACAAGAAATTACATAGAGATCTTAAAGAATACCAGGAGGGGAGACAATACCCCAATCCACCTGAATCTAGGAGTAGGTATTTAGTTAGATCGGAACAACAGGGAGGGGTTAGTGACAATACAGGACCTAGGTCTTCTATACCAGTAATAAATGGTCAGGAAGTCAATCCAGATAATTTAGAAACAGATGATGGGGATTTTTTTTACCCAGGAGGTCCGAACGAATTCGCAATTAGGTGCAACATCAACAAGGGAATTTTCCGACTACATACCAGGAGAAAGGGACCAATTTTCGGGGGTGGAAAAGGAACAGGAACCAACATTGGTAAAAAATGGTAGTTTCTCAGTAACACACATAGGTGACTATTACATGTACACCAAAGATAAATATCACATTTATAATTATAGTGGCATTCATGTAACTGATACTTGTTTCTCTTTGTTTACCAAAGGTTTTAAGTTTGTTCCTAGTAAAAGCAGTAACATGGTTAATACCATCTTGGATTTAAAGTTATTTATTCGAAAAGTTAACTTACAGAATATGTTTGGGGACACCAATGCAGTCCCCGGGTTGACATTAAAAAAATCTAGTACCTTTAATCCCCCATTGCATCCCCAACTTAAGAATCTGGAATCCAGGATTGAACAGAGGATCCGTAGGGAGTTGACCCAGGCTAAGTTTACCCCCAATTTGAGTAAGGAAGAGGTAGATTTACTGTTTGAATTAGGTCATAACCCATTTCTTAGGGTCATGGAACCAGATAAGGGAGGGGGGACGGTACTTATGAATCAAACATTATATGAAGAAAAAATGCATAATATTTTACATGACACTGGTAAATATATTCCAGCATCTATCAATGAGATTCATATTTCATACAAAAAGATTGATTTGGCGCTTCAGGACCTCCTGGATCAAGAAATTATTGAGATTGATACATACTCCTACCTGGTTAATTCCAATCCAAGGGTACCCACTATGTTTGGGGTACCCAAAATACATAAAAACATCGAAGATCCCCCCTTAGACCCATCATAGTGGCACAGGGGTCTAAAACCCACAACATTTCAAAATTTTTGGATTGGAAGCTTAAACAGTTATGGGGGAGACAGGGGCATTTACTAAAAGACTCTTGGGAATTTTTAAGAAAAACTAACATGGACTTATTTAGATCTGATATAATTTTCTTAACCATAGACATGGTCGATCTTTTTTCAGTTATTCCATCTGAAACAGGTTTGCTTTGGATGGAAGAAGCCCTTTGGGAATGCCCGGGGGCCATTAACAATGATGTTCACATGGTGACTGAGTTATTGACCTTGGTTTTGGAGAACAACTTCATATATTTTGCAGGAGAGTATTTCAAACAGACCACTGGGGTATCTATGGGAGCCAATTGTGCTCCCACATATGCAGATCTCGTTTTATTAATATGGGAGAAAAAATTTGTTCTAAATAATGTATTTTCCAAAAATTGGATTAATTATTCCCGGTTTTTGGACGATATTTGTATTTTTTGGGTAGGGCCAGTAGAAGAAATTGATGAATTTATCATCTACATCAATTCCACTACTACATTCCTAAAATTTACTCATGAAATTACCTTTGACAGTGTGAACTATTTGGATGTTACACTCAGTAAAGAAATACAAGGGTTTCAGTCCAGTATTTTCAGGAAACCCACATTTTCAAACAGTTATATACATTATTCGAGTACACACCCTAGGTTTCAAGAAAGAGGTATTTTGAAAGGACAATTTGTGAGGGTATCTCGTATGACTTCCAATGACTCGCAGTTTAGTTTGGAATGTGACAAATTGTCCCTTATGTTTCAGGACAGAGGATACCCTATTGCTTTAATTAATGATGTACGGAACGAAGTACAAACGGCCAGACCCACTAGATTTCGCCCAATTCTGGGTAAAGAGAACATAGAATCCAACAACAATAATGGAGAAGTTGTTCCTTTTTCTTTTGACAACTTTAATTTAGCTTTCATTACTGAATACAGTGTCAATGCAGGGTATATTCACAAATGTATTGAAAAAGAATGGAAAAATTTCCAAGACCTTACAGATTTGAACAACCTCAAGGGCAAAGCTGTGAAAACTATATTTAGAAAGGGCTTCAACATCAAGAGGACTTTAGAACAAGAAGTTCATCAGTTATTCTCCAATGGTCAGAGGAAAGGGACATTTAAATGTAGTAGGTGTCCTCAGTGTAAATACATAGTAGATACAGAATACATATACTTGGAGAGTAGGAATAGAAAAATCACGTCCAAAAAATTTTATAACTGTAACACCATGGGGGTGGTATACCTGGCAATTTGTCAGTCTTGCCAGGCATTTTATGTAGGCAAGACGGAACGACATTTAAAGAGGCGTATTTACGAACACCAGTATGAAATTCAGAAATGTAATAGTAAAAACGCATTATTCAGGCATACTACAACATGTGATGGGGCTAAGTTCATGTTTTTTGTTTTGGAATCTGTTTCTAGGGACATTAGGGGTGGACCATGGGAAGCTAGGCTGGCCCATAAGGAGACCCATTGGCAAATTTTATTGAATTCCAATAAATTTCCTGGACTAAATGATTTTATTTCTATTGTACCCTATTTAAAAATCAAGGCAGGGAAAATATAACATCAAAACCGTAAATGTTGTATTATGGCAGGAACTCCAAGGCTCAAAAAACACTTGTAGAAACTCCACTTTATTCACAAAATACCAGAAAATAAAACGGATAAAAAACTGGTTTGAGCGCTTTCATCTTGAAGTGAGACTTCATCAGAAACATTGATTTAAAACCAAAGACTCTTTTAAATATCAAATGTAATTAAACAATTAATGATGTCACAATAAGAAATGCTTTTCTTAAAGGTATGCACATTTGGTCCTGGTTCCACACTGAATTACACAATATTAAAGGTATTTTTAAACTTCAGCACTTGTTTAAATGTTTTGCACATCTATTATATATAGAGAGTGTATACATCATATGTATTATATATATACTATTATATTTTTATATTTAGAATATATGGGTAAATATTTTAACAGTATTTTAAACAGTTTTTAATTTATGTGTTATCATGTATAGGATTGAGTGTTTATTCATTTGTTTATTAAATTAGATAAATTAATGAGGTATTATTCAATTAATTCTGTCACAAGGTGTATTTAAACGAGAGTAATTGTTGTTTGACTGTATTATCTGATGAAGTCAAGTCTGATGAAAACGTGTCTAAAGAAGTTGTGGCGTTAATAAACTGTGTGGTGCTTTGTGATACCTTATTGTGAGCTCTTTCATACAAACTGTTTGGTGCTTCGTGATACTATTTGTGAGCCTTTTCATCGAGGTGGCAGTTTCCTGGACTGGTTTGCAATACTTTAAAAGCTGCAAACTTGACTATGATGTCTTCCTTGGAAGAAACAGCGCAAATTATCAACCGTGGTGGCAGACATAATGGCAGATGCAGCAGTTATTAAAGATTCTGTGCAGAAAAACATGGGCATTACTGATGGACAACAGACCAAAATGAGATTATTAAGGCCTCCTTATTTTTACAAGAGACAGTAGCTGTTCATAGAGGCAAACAAATATGCACTGTAAAACTGCAGATGAAATTGGATGACATGAAGAACAGGCCTCACCATAATGATGTAAGGGTTGTGGATCAGCCTGAAGGCTGGGAAGGTTCCAAGATGACAATTTCCTGTATAATCACCTTTCACAAGTATTGAGTATGGCTGCAAACATCCAATAGATTGAATGAGCTCTCCACTTCCTCATCCCCAAGTTAAAAGACACTAATCCTCTTCATCAAATTATATTAAGTCTACTGAAATCTCAGGATAGAGATGCTATCCTGCAAGTTGCAAGAGATGTATTAATCAGTTTAAGACAGCTATAGATCTGAGATTGTACTATGGCTTCTCCCTGAAGTTATTATAACACCACAAAATATATACTGAAATAAGAAAAAGTATCTATTTAAATGGGATTCCCCTCTAACCTGGGGTACCTAACCAAGCTGCATACTGTTGGGTGAGAAACCTATACTTTATAAGTTGCTACATTGTTCTTGCAGACAGCTAACAAGCAGCATGTATCTACTCAGAAGCCAAAATAATCAGGTCATGACTTGCTATGAGTAAGGTACAATATACAGCAGTTTCCATTACTTCAGGAACTTGTCATCAATGCCCACTCAACAGAATTGGAACAGCATGCCCAATCATCTTAGGTCCATCTATCCTACAGAAAGATTCTATCAAGAGTACTCTTTGGGGTGCCAAGTCCTTATTATCACTTATAGAAGTAACCTACAGAGGACAGAGGTAATCTGCAAACCTTAGGCTTAAAGCAGGCATTAGGCTCCAAAAGAAGATAGCATTAGAAGATTCACTGAATGGAGATGAGCACCTTACAACTGAAAGCATGACACCCTGTTGAATTCTACTTCAACAACTCATTATTCATCAACATGAAATGACTGAACTGAATTGGCCTTTTGGCAAATTCCACACATGCATACAGACAAAAGCTGGTTTGTGGGGGAGCAAGCCCCCCCAACCAACCTCCATGTGAATAGCTTCCACTGTTCACACACTTCCTACTTAAATGTTGCATCAGTGAGCTTTTACAACATTGGGGACAAGATTTGCCCTATTCTCTGGGGCTCTGAAACCTGGGAGGGATTTTAAAGCTGTCAATAGCAGTCAGTTTGCTACTTTTTGACAACTACAATAAGGGTGAAAGCATACAAAATAAAAAGCAGCGAAACCAGAAGCAGAACACAGAACCAACTCCACAGAAATAGCGTAACCAACAAGTTTTAATATCCGCTTTCGTCCTTGGACTTCCTCAGAATGAATGAAAGCATTTAAAAACACATTTATATACAAAATAAGTTAATCACAAATGTTTGGTGATTGGTCAAATAATAGTCCAATTAATACAAACGTCACTAAATAATTAATCTGAAGCAAAAAACCTGTTTCATAAGAATAAAGAAGAAATAGAAACATTGTCCTTGTTTATACTTAACATGTTATTATTTAAAAAACATTTAATATTGACTGCTTCGTTTAAACCTGGAGCTTGGTCAGCAAAAAGTTTAATCTGCCACCAGGTCTCTCTTTGTTCGACCAACTTTTTAAAATCCCCACCCCTCAGGTCAGAATGGACCACCTCTAATACAGAAAATAAAAATTTTTTAAAATTCAAACAATTTACAGAATGTTTAAAAAGGGCACTGTTGTCATTACTAGTCTTGATGTTGTAAACGTGTTCCTTAATACGGGTATGCAAGCTTCTAGTAGTCATCCCTATATAAAATGCGGGGCATGAACTACAAAAACCTATATAAACTACCCCTGTGGTCTTACATGTAACATATTCAGGAACAGGGAAGGTAAGATCTATACCCTCAATCGAAATAACAGGTCCTTTAGCTATAAATCGACAGGTACTACAATTATTACATGGAAACATACCTTTAACGTTTTGGACCCTGTTATTTAGGTTAAAGGAATGTTGTTCAAGAGCTTTTTTAACATTGTAAGTGTTCCTGTAAACAAAAAAAGGTTTGTTACCTAACACCTCATACAAATCTGAATTTCCATGAATAATTTTCCAATTCTTCGTCAAAATGTCACAAATCTGGTTGTTATCAATGCTCATGTCCAATGAACAAACTAGCTTATGGTGACTCTCCACTATATTGGGAACCAAATTAGATGTTATAATGTTCACGTCATCAAGTATAGCCTTGTAATTTGATTGCCTTTTTGTATATATTTCATTAATGATAGAATTTAACAAGGGTAAATGATACCCTCTAGAAAGAAATAAACCCTTAATAAACTCAAATTCCACTGATAAATCATCATCCCTAGTAGTCATCCTACATGCACGGATGAACTGCCCCTTCGGTATGTTACGAATAACGTGTGTTGGATGCGCACTAGTGTAGTGCACATAACTATTTGTAAAAGTTTCCTTTCGATGGATTTTACTATGAAATCTCCCTTCAAAGCTATCCCACCAAAGATGGACATCCAAAAAATTAATGGACTTTCCAGAACAGCCTAAAGTAAATTGTAAAAAGCCCCCAGTGCCATTTAACTTATTAAGAAATTGTTCCACTGTTACATCATTCCCTTGAATGATAAATAAAAGATCGTCTACAAACCGACAATAAAATAAAACTTGAAAATCATTTTTAACTACACTTAATATAGTGTCCTCCCACCAGGACATCACCAGGTTAGCATAGGCAGGGGCCGCTGACGACCCCATAGCCACACCTCTTTTCTGTCTGTAGAAGGTTTTCCCAAAAAGAAAAAAATTGTTTTGTAACAATATTTCAATAAATCTACAGATAGTAGAGATTTGTCCTGTTCTGAAGTTTTTATTTTTACTCAGAATGCAACGGATTGCTTCCACCCCATCCTCGTGGGGAATACAGGTAAATAAGGATATAACATCAAGTGTAAAAATGATGTGTTTATCTGGGTCAAAAATCTTGGTGACAGAACTCTCCTTAACTTTTTTCAAAAAGTGCCAAGAATCTTTAAGAAAAGAGTCAAATTCAGACACTAATGGACTTAATATGGCATCAATAATGAGAGCTATCCCTTCGGTGACCGAATGGGGAGCAGAAACTATAGGCCGAAAAGGTGGATCTAATTGATTCTTATGTGTCTTGGGAATTCCAAATAAAATACCAATTCTGGGTTTATCTATAAAACAAAAATCATAAACTTCTAAAGTAATTTCACCTGACATTAGGGCATCATATAAAAAAGAATGAATTAATCTTTCCTTTCTCCTAATGTCAAACAGTGTAACAATTTCATACTCATCGTGATTCTCTAGTAATTTTAACATTTTAACATTGTATGATTCTTGAGACATTATTACTATGTTTCCACCTTTGTCACTTCTCATGAATCTGGTGCTATGATTCATGTTTCTTAACCTATTGAATGCTTTTCTTTCATCAATAGTTAAGTTGTGTACTGGCCTGTCTTTTTTCCTCAAAGAAGAATGTAATTCTTGTAAACAAGCTTCTTCATAAATTTTTAATGGGTGGACCAATGGAGGGTTATAGTTAGAAGACTTAATTAACTTCTTATTGTGACATGAAACATCATGTAAAATATAAGAAAGATTTAATCTCCGGGTAAATTTCTTAATATCAATAGTGGTCTTACATAAATCGGCCTTCCTGGTAGGAACAAAATTAAGTCCTAACCTAAGAATATGTAATTCATGCGGCCCTAGTTCAAAGTCAGTCAAATTGATAATATCAAAATTAATTAGTTCTTCTTTTTCTTTTTCTTTTGTCAATTCTCTTCCCCCGAAGAGTTGGAGTTCATGAATGTCCTGCTTCTGGTGAAAACTGTCTTCTTTGTCACCGGAAGTTTCTTGCCTAAAAAAGTCTAAAAAGAAGTTTATGATTTTTGTTTTATAGATAAACCCAGAATTGGTATTTTATTTGGAATTCCCAAGACACATAAGAATCAATTAGATCCACCTTTTCGGCCTATAGTTTCTGCTCCCCATTCGGTCACCGAAGGGATAGCTCTCATTATTGATGCCATATTAAGTCCATTAGTGTCTGAATTTGACTCTTTTCTTAAAGATTCTTGGCACTTTTTGAAAAAAGTTAAGGAGAGTTCTGTCACCAAGATTTTTGACCCAGATAAACACATCATTTTTACATTTGAGGTTATATCCTTATTTACCTGTATTCCCCACGAGGATGGGGTGGAAGCAATCCGTTGCATTCTGAGTAAAAATAAAAACTTCAGAACAGGACAAATCTCTACTATCTGTAGATTTATTGAAATATTGTTACAAAACAATTTTTTTCTTTTTGGGAAAACCTTCTACAGACAGAAAAGAGGTGTGGCTATGGGGTCGTCAGCGGCCCCTGCCTATGCTAACCTGGTGATGTCCTGGTGGGAGGACACTATATTAAGTGTAGTTAAAAATGATTTTCAAGTTTTATTTTATTGTCGGTTTGTAGACGATCTTTTATTTATCATTCAAGGGAATGATGTAACAGTGGAACAATTTCTTAATAAGTTAAATGGCACTGGGGGCTTTTTACAATTTACTTTAGGCTGTTCTGGAAAGTCCATTCATTTTTTGGATGTCCATCTTTGGTGGGATAGCTTTGAAGGGAGATTTCATAGTAAAATCCATAGAAAGGAAACTTTTACAAATAGTTATGTGCACTACACTAGTGCGCATCCAACACACGTTATTCGTAACATACCGAAGGGGCAGTTCATCCGTGCATGTAGGATGACTACTAGGGATGATGATTTATCAGTGGAATTTGAGTTTATTAAGGGTTTATTTCTTTCTAGAGGGTATCATTTACCCTTGTTAAATTCTATCATTAATTAAATATATACAAAAAGGCAATCAAATTACAAGGCTATACTTGATGACGTGAACATTATAACATCTAATTTGGTTCCCAATATAGTGGAGAGTCACCATAAGCTAGTTTGTTCATTGGACATGAGCATTGATAACAACCAGATTCGTGACATTTTGACGAAGAATTGGAAAATTATTCATGGAAATTCAGATTTATATGAGGTGTTAGGTAACAAACCTTTTTTTGTTTACAGGAACACTTACAATGTTAAAAAAGCTCTTGAACAACATTCCTTTAACCTAAATAACAGGGTCCAAAACGTTAAAGGTATGTTTCCATGTAATAATTGTAGTACCTGTCGATTTATAGCTAAAGGACCTGTTATTTCGATTGAGGGTATAGATCTTACCTTCCCTGTTCCTGAATATGTTACATGTAAGACCACAGGGGTAGTTTATATAGGTTTTTGTAGTTCATGCCCCGCATTTTTTATAGGGATGACTACTAGAAGCTTGCATACCCGTATTAAGGAACACGTTTACAACATCAAGACTAGTAATGACAACAGTGCCCTTTTTAAACATTCTGTAAATTGTTTGAATTTTAAACAATTTTTATTTTCTGTATTAGAGGTGGTCCATTCTGACCTGAGGGGTGGGGATTTTAAAAAGTTGGTCGAACAAAGAGAGACCTGGTGGCAGATTAAACTTTTTGCTGACCAAGCTCCAGGTTTAAACGAAGCAGTCAATATTAAATGTTTTTTAAATAATAACATGTTAAGTATAAACAAGGACAATGTTTCTATTTCTTCTTTATTCTTATGAAACAGGTTTTTTGCTTCAGATTAATTATTTAGTGACGTTTGTATTAATTGGACTATTATTTGACCAATCACCAAACATTTGTGATTAACTTATTTTGTATTTAAATGTGTTTTTAAATGCTTTCATTCATTCTGAGGAAGTCCAAGGACGAAAGCGGATATTAAAACTTGTTGGTTACGCTATTTCTGTGGAGTTGGTTCTGTGTTCTGCTTCTGGTTTCGCTGCTTTTTATTTTGTATACGTTTCCGTGGTTTTTCCTTAAGGGTGAAAGCATGACACCTTGTTGAATTCTACTTCAACAACTCATTATTCATCAGCATGAAATGACTGAACTGAATTGGCCTTTTGGCAAATTCCACACATGCATACAGACAAAAGCTGGTTTGTGGGGGAGCAAGCCCCCCCAACCAACCTCCATGTGAATAGCTTCCACTGTTCACACACTTCCTACTTAAATGTTGCATCAGTGAGCTTTTACAACATTGGGGACAAGATTTGCCCTATTCTCTGGGGCTCTGAAACCTGGGAGGGATTTTAAAGCTGTCAATAGCGGTCAGTTTGCTACTTTTTGACAACTACAAGAAGGGTGAATAACTTATCTGTAAATATTTAACAATTACATGTAAGAATGTCAACTGAAGAATGTATGTCAGATAGTAAGCATTTTTTTTCAGGTCAATCTAAATTTTTAATAGTTAATGAAAAAGGAGAATAAAGCACCGAATGTGAGATTTTGACTTGAAGCTCATCTCCGGGAAGGTGATGGGCTTAAATCCTAATGTGAAGTGCAGAGCAGTGATTTCGACATTGTGCAAGTTTAAAGTGGATGTGGCAGTCTTGCAAGAAACCACACTCTACCAGTATAGCTCTCAAATGGTGCAAACAGGTGGGCCTGGCAGGATTTAATGAGCTCAGAGAGAGGAGTAGCCATTTTATTGAGAAAGAACATGAACTGGGAACTAATCTAATATATTACAGAGGGGATAACAGATGGCTGCTTGAGCATTAAAGAAACAGAAGGACAGCCCATCATTTAGGCCTGCATGTATGGACCAAACAGAAGACAAACCTTATTTCCTTTAAACACTATTCTAAGACAGAATGCCAGCACCCCTAATCCTGCTAGGTTTAACTTACTCTTTCCATGCTCACAATATTATTCTGTACTAGACAATTACCTTCAGTCTTTTAGTTTACCAAGCATATGGTATGACCATCTATTCATCACAGTACTGCTCTTACTGTGTTAAATAATGTTTCTGAATATTGAATATGTACTAATATCGCTCATACTATTTTATTATATGACAGAACTTTTAGAAATCAACTATTTGTGCTTAGATGTATGCATTCTTAAAACGAATGAATGAATGAATGAATAAATAAATATCAGAAGATGCAAACAATTTATACACAAGGATTCTGGCACAGCCATGTTCACCCTCACCCAAAAATAAACAAACAAAAAAAAAACTGTGCACCACTGATTAGATGGCCTCTGTACTAGCCACATTCTCCACTTTCTTCTGTACTCATTATATTACAGCTTTTAGCACAGCTTATTTTTAATAACACCTTTATTGAATTATTACTTGCGATATAGGCAAATTTACATTTATATAAAAGTAATCTTACGTGAAATAAAATGTTACTAGCAGATTGCTTTAACTGAATCTAAAATACTTAACGAGACTTTTTTTTTTTTGTGGTTGAATTCATTTTCCTTAAGTTCAGAGGGCTAAAAAACCCTGCCAGTAAGGGCTTACAATCTGGCTGTGAATGCGTTTGTTTACTACTGTCAACAGCAGGAAATGAAACATGCTTTTACACAAGGACTGGCTTCTTCCTTGAGTTGCTCTGGTGACCACTTAAAATGCCACTACTATTCACACACTTTTGGTGTTCTTTTGCCCTCTGCTGGGCAATACAAAAATAGATTTATATTAAATGTCACTGCCTTGAGAACTTACTTCCTTGTTTATGGAGACGTTTCAATGTTTTTATTTTTTTATATCTTCATACTTCAAATTTTGATCTCTTTCGTCTCACCTACCATTAGAACAGAAATTTGCATTGATATCAAGTCACATTTTTGCTTAATTTATTACTGTATATGTCTGTGAATAAAAACGTAAAGCAACATAAAATAAAATAAACATCGCTCCAAAATAAAAATTGTGCAGCATGAAGCACAGAAGCCCTGAAATTTTACTTGCTAACTCAGGTAATTTTTGCAAAAATAAGCTTTTTTTTGCACTTAATATCATATTCTGCTTCAACACTTACACCAACTTCTTGAACAGAGATTGACCGAAGGATGAAACAAGTTAGTTAAGGGCACTATACCTCTCAACCTCTTAGCACAAAAATCTGGACAAAGCATAACAGAATGTGTGTGTGTGTGTGTGTGTGGGGGGGGGGGGGATAAATGCCCAAAAATAGGGACAGATTTTAAATATTGCTCTTATAAACTTAGAAAGTTGCTAGAATAACAGGATTGGTCTTAGCATGCATTTTGTGAAGGACATGAAGTCTGAAACACAAAAATACATCATTATTTAGTGACTTCAATCCTCAGATCACCCAAGTGATTTGCTAGAAAATTACAAATTTTATGAGGAACAGATCAAAAGTATGAGATATGAATATGGACATTTTGCAAACATCTGTATAGTTGAGAGGTATGATAAGGCACTGGTACTACACTCAACAGCCTATAACTCTAAATAAGCAACAGACACCATTATGGATGGTCTGCAAACAGAGAAAATTATTTAAAAAATACTGCAGTCAATAACATGCCATTTCATCCAGAGTTCTGATTTCTACTTCAGAGTAATTCAGTGATTTTACAGTTAAGATCAGTTAATGGTGTTACACTAGAATTTTTTTGTCCACTTACCTCAGCCGCTGATAAGCATCCTTACTCCCCATTGAGCCTATTTTCTTTTTTGCAGAGCCAGTGAGATTATGCAGTGTCTCTTGTGACGGATGGGCTGCTTTCTCCGCAGGGAAATGGCCTTGTATCAGCTCACAAGTGAGTTCACTATTACTTCTGAAAGGCAAACGTTGAGAGGAGGACATCTCATATGTGCAGCCAGGGTGGAGATGTTTATTAGCTATGCAAGGGGAAGGAGTCACCCTAACTGGGATGGCACATAAGTGACATCATATGCTTCACCATGCATAGTATCTGTTCAAGGTCCCTGCTGCAGGCTTGTTCAGCAGCCTTCTTATAAATTATATACACCCAGCGCCTGGCTCCTCCAGCATCTGAGCTGTTATTTGAGCTCAAACCATCTGGACTGCAGCTAGGGCTCCATCTTACTACACATTGGGACCCAGGGACTATGCCAGAATTTTATATTGCACTCTATGAAACATGTAATGACCAATCTGCAATAACTTTACTCAGATGTAGTACCAATCAAAAGTTTAAGAAATAGAGTATTTAGTTTTCGTTAGGTTTTCTAACTCATTTTCACTTAACAGATGCTGGGTACAATTGCAGCTTTGCAGTCATCTGGTTGTTGTCCAAATGACTTACTGTGATTCTTCCTCTGGTCCACAAGGAAGCTATAGCAAATTTTTCTTGAAGCATCTGGCTGAGCACATCTTATTGCCTGCTCATTTCAGTTTTACACTAAACAAGTTCTTTAGGTCTTTGCAATTATGCAAAAATCCTTAGCTGACTACAGCACTGGCCACATGCATGGGTTTTAGGAAAAAGTTCAGCAAGGTGTTTGCAGACTTGTGAATGTTGCATTCACCCTTTTCTTTAAAAAAATGAGAAAATATAGTCTATTTTTATCTTTCAGTTATTTATGCCTCCAGCAAGATCATTTTTACTAACAAAACAATAAAATTTTACCAGTTTATTTTGTAAACTGCAAAATCATGTTAAAACAGTCTGTAAGATTCCATATTCTTTGGAATAGCTATTACTGCATACATTATAAAGATGCTATTTTTTTCTTTTTAAAAAATTTAACTGTTTTATGGTGGTTTAGCATTTTAAAAATGTATTCATTAACAGCAAATGTAATATTTCAAATGTGCTGGTCATTACTGCTCAGCATGCATCTTTATAATGAATTGCAACTATTCTACATTTCAAAACTTTGACAATTCGAACATCCATTGTTTAAAATTATCTAAAGTAACCTTTTTGTAAAATGAACAAAAACTAGCTACTATGTCCATTTTAATCAACTCAATCCACGGGACCATTTTACATTAACTACAATATACAGCACAGTAAAATATAAGCAGTACTTTTGGCAGATCTCTAGAGCTTTAACAGTACATAGTGTACCATAGCTCTCAACCTTCCATCTCCAAAATGAGGAACACTCGCCTTCATAATGTGGAACAAATGGGCAAAATGTGGAACACATACTAATGGCTTACTAACAACTTCAACTAGGAAGGTCATAGGATGGTTAAAATATGCCAGTTTTACTCATAAATATCATCCTTTAATGAATTAATATGATTAATTTCTATCTACCATGGATTTCACTTAAAAAAATTCCTAATACTGAATGCGTGACAGACACTTTCAATGTGGAACTTTGAGGAACTTCAAGGAACATGAACTTTGTAAGACCCAAATGAGGTACATTCCTCGTAATGAGGTACACTTGAGAGGTATGTAGTGTACTATTTTCAAATCATGCTGAGAAAAGTATCTTTTTTTCCTCAATGTAATCTTTCATGTTAACATTCTTCATACGGCTGTGATTTACCAAAGTATCTCATCAAAGAGTTTAATTAGCTCATAGAATGGAATCTTAGCTTTGAAAAACAGTTTTCCACAGCCGTTACAGTTCAGAGGCCTATAGTAGACTGGTGCTGCCAAATCATCCCTTAAAAAGATCTGCATATACTGTTACCAGGATATTCTATTTTTATACGCTATTCTCAGAGTTTTGACAAAGTATGTAGGAATGTTTCTTCAAGACCATTAGTCTAAAGCAAGTTTCTGGCAGGTAGGTTTAAGCAGTTGTTTAATACATGTTTTAAAAAGCCATCAAGAAGGATGAGTCAGGTTTTAGACGCTCTACAACTGCTTACTGTTTTAAGGGTTTATTATGCAAATGCAAATAGCTTAGGCAAGAAAAGAGATGAACGTGAATTAATTATAAAAGAATTTGAAAATTATTGTAGATTATGGAGAACCATGGTTATGTCCTGAAATCAGGAAAACAAGATAAACTTGATAATCTAAAATGATTGGGAAAGACCATCAAATAACAAACTTGTAAAACAAAATATGGCAAGAATGCAGAACTCCATGCAACAAAGAAGCGACCACCAAGACAGTTGAAACTATTTTAATAAAACACAAAGATTGAGTGCTGTTGTCTCTGAAATACAAGACTTCATCAGAATCACCATTTCACTAACAGCTTCACCAATAAATTGATTGGTCAGTTTGTATGTATTTATTGGTGAAGTTGTTAGCAAAATAGTGATTCTGATGAAGTCTTGCATTTCAGATATGAAAGCACTCATTCTTTGAGTTTTATTAGAATAGTTTCAACTGACCTGGTGGTAGCTTCTTTGTTGCATGGAGTTCTGCATTTTTACCATATTTTGTTTTAAAAAGATAAACTTGCTAAGCATTACCCTAGCACGAAACTCCATCTTAACAGAGTTTTAGGGAACTTAGCAAAAGTTTGCCAAGGACTCCTAAGTGCTGTTAAGACTGAGACTTGCACCAGGGACAAATAATGGACAATGTTGACCAGCAAAGAACAGTGACAACAGGTAAACAAGCTTTTAAAAGCTGTTAGGACTTCACTCTGCCACAGTCAAACATAAATTGTGGCAATAAAAAGTATCTAAAAGTTTTATTGCTAGAGAGGGGCACTTTGTTTCTGCCTGCTGTCTGTCTGACAGCACTAAGTGCTTTACCAACTTTCAAATGGTTTGAAAGCTGGTAAAACACTTTCCACTCCTACACTTTTCTTTTCAAACTAGTAGCATACAGAACAGGTAAGGCTCAATGTACTACAAAGAATTATGGTCAGGTCACCGATCATAACCATTATTATGTTTTCTTGACATGAATGCCAAGATTCAACTCTCAAGCTTCACTCATTATGTGAATTTCTTGGTATCCATTTCTTAAACATATAACAGTCCTCTATCTTATCACTAAAGCTTGGGAAGTAATACTCATTTTGCATTTCTTCAAAACTTTTATTGTGATAGACAAAACATATCTGGTGGAGGAGACTTGGTGATCTTAACACAGAACTCTATTTCAGTAAATTTAGTATGTTCAGACATCAACTTTGACATTTTAGCTCTTGACATGGTCAATATTTGCTTATTAGGCACCCTGGTGCTTATAGAAGTCCAAACTTAAATGTTGAGCAACATATGAAATTTTAGATTCTTTAGTTAAAGTTGTTGTTGTTTGTCTTTCGGCTTTTCCCGGTAAGGGGTCGCCACAGCGGAACTCCGGTCCACTAATGATTGGCAGTAGATTTTTACGAAATGCCGAGGTGCCAGCTCGATGCCCAACCTTTAACGAAGGCATGCCCATTTACGCACACATGTCTTTTGAATGCTACCCAACCGCGGGGAGGACATGCTGACTCCACACAGAAGGCACTCCCAAACCCAGCTGAGAATTGAATGGGAGAACCTCTTGCTGTGAGGTAACAATGCTACCACCGTACCACCGCGGCATATAGATTCTTTATTTAAAGTGATAAACAATAATACCTTAGTTGTGGTTGGTCACTTTAATTATCTGTATGTTGTTTGGGATACTAAAGCTACATTCTCTCATTATGTATCTCAATTTGTTGATCTTATTTGTACTTATTTATTTAGTTAACATTTGTTGACCAGGAAAGTCTGACTAGGACAGACGCTATTTTCAGTGGAGGCCCAGGAAGAAACGTTTCAGAAGCATGTCTTTGGAAATGTGGGAGAAAACTGGAGTACCTGGAGGAAACCCACGTGAACGCAGGGAGGACATGCAAACTCCACACAGAAGGAACCCAACTTAGAATCAAGCTGGAGAACCTCTTGCTGTGAGGCGACAATGTTAACCACTGCACCGCCTGATGATCTTTGGGTTATTTGCACTGGTTTCTGTGCCAGCTCGGGCTAATTGCAGTTTAGATTTAGCATTAACAAGTAACAAGAGTTTTATTTCAGATTTGACAGCTGTTGAACCACTGGATAACTCAGATCATGAAGCAATAACCTTTACAATATCTTTGTGAGTTACATGGTTTACTAAAATTAAAATCTATGACTACACTAAAGTACTTTAGAAAGTATCTCACATAATGCATGAGGTAGACACATTTCTAACAAATTCATTAAAAACTCTTGTCTCAATACCTTGGAGAACTGGATTAAATATAATGTTAGTACAAACTCTAAAAGGCCTCGATGGTTGAAAAAAGCTATGTCTTTTCTATTTAAACAAGAAGAAACATAAGTTGAGAACATGTAAAATGTTTCCTATACCAGTTAAGAAACACAATTTGAATAAAATAAATTAACAATTGAGACAATATACACGTCAGTAAATCAAAGTATGAGTTTTTATTATCAGCTCAGAATGACAGTATAAAGATGCATTCTATGTATTTTAATTTATTAACAAAAGGAACCCATGCAGTTGGCCCTGTACTGCATCAAGATAAAATCATTAGATTCTCAGCCATGATGGCTATTATTTTTAATAATAATTTCCCTGTATGTGTACTAAATCTACCTCTGGAGTCTTTGAACTTTAAGTGTACATTTACCTCATCTTACCTTTAGATGTGATTTAGTGAAGAAAACACTAACAAGAATTAAATAGTCATGTTCCTTGGGTCCTGACAACATGCCCAGTTTTCAGCTTTGTTCCATGTAGGATTGCATGACTGAATCTCTAGTTACACATTTTAACTGCTTTTTAAAGAAGTGATTTGTAAGAGAAAACTGGAAACAATCAATCTTGGTACGTATTTGTGAGTGTAAATGGAAACTGCATTATTTTATTTTATTTTATTTATTTTTACATTTGTTTACCGGGAAAGTCCAGTTGGGCAAGTGCCCTTTTTCAGTGGAGGCCTGGGGGAAAAGCTCCAAGTAATACATTGGCATAAAAACAAATCAACAAATCAGACAGTTATTAAATGTGCATTATATCAACAAAACTTTTAGTGGTATTACAGCTGTAAAAAAATCTGCACAAGTATCATTTGCGATACATACAGTGAATTTGTTAATATTTGTTATCATGGAGGTACAGTTAGCTAATATTAGTTTAGAGAAAGGTCATATTCAGATATGCAGGGAGATTAGAAAGTGAGTTAGTATTTAGGGAGTGGCCTATCCTGGGGGAATGCCAGGGCAGAGCCAGGAGTTTGCTAGGTGATTTTTCAGGAATGATTTGGATTGCTTTGATGAGGTAATGGAGACTAGGGTAGTAGGTAGGGATTACCTGCATTACTAAATAAAGACCTATTAGTTTAACTTCCACTTTGAGAAAATGCTTTGACTATTGTTTATTCAGCTACTTCTAAAGCTTCAAATACACTTTGCCTTCAGAGACCAACCAACATAGATTTGTTGCTGGAGGTTGTACCCTGACTTGAATATCAGACATTTATTAGATAGTTGGATAGACTTGTGATTTAGGTGTAACTGTCCTTATTATATATTTGCAATTATAAGCTTTCATCACACTTCTGCACAAATGATCTTATACAGCCATTTAATATCAATCCATATGTTGTCTGTTGTGTCACTAACTGGCTACTGTAGAGCTCACACCAAGTCAGAATACTAGATGAATATTCTTCACAGAGAAGTGTTACCTCTGGAGTGCCTCAGGGTTCTACATTAGCCCCTGTTTTAATTCTGTGCTATCCATCATCCTTCAGATGTCAGGGTGTTAAGTTGCAAAGTATGTAAGACTGAGGCAGTTGTTAGTGCTGAAAAGGATATGGACTCACTGAATACATACTTGCCACATATCTTCTCTTGGACTAAGAGCTTAGGAATAACATTTAACTGCAATAAGAGTTATATTAAGACTTTTGATAACAACATAGAACCTCCAAATCAACCTGTATGCTAATAATCTTTCTGTTGTTGAATGCGTGAGGGACCTGGGTAGCATAATTAATAGCAACATTTCATTTAAGGAATGTGTCCTTAGTATAAAGGCAAAAGCAATGAAGTAGATGGGACTTCTTTTTAAGATCACAGAATCAAGGCATATTAATTCTCTATCAAACTTAACATGTCATACAGCTGCTTTCTGAGTACAATGTCTTTTCTGTGCTTGCACTCTGATGGATATAAATTTGTTGAAATGGTTCAGTGAAACTTAGTAAAAAACATCTTTAAGAGAGATTCCTTAAAGTGATAGACTGGTTAAACTGAACTTATTTAATGCAATGTGTTAGCTTTTTAGGGGTAAACTATGCTTGGTTTTTCAAACCCTTGATGACAATGTATTGAAGGCTGTTCTAGGTCTTGAACTCACAGTTCTTTCTACAAGTATACTATGTGAGCAATTCTATGCAATTCACGTTAATAAAACTGTTACTAGGGACAGATTTATCACACAAGTGATTCTAAGATTGTGGAATAAACTGATGTCGTTTCTTAGACATGTAGGGTCATTATCTATGTTAGCTGCCTTTTAGATATCCATGTGGGTACAGCAGACCCTCATTATCATCAATCCCCTTTTCCCCATTTTCTCCATGAGGTCAGCAGTCATGCCTGAATGTTGCAGGTCTTCTCCCACACAGTCTATCCATCTCTTTGCTGGATGGACTTGTTTACTCTTGCCTTCTTCCTCTCTTTCCCAAATCGCCTTCACCAGATCACCTTCTGCTTTCCTGTACATGTGCTGATCCACTGTGATCTGTTCTTATTGAACTTTCCTGCAAATGGAGCTACTTGGGCTTTTACTCCAATGTCCTCATATCTTTGTCTGTCCAACAGTGTGCATCCCACCACCCATCTCAAGCACTTCATCTCCATCACCTCTAGCTTCCTCAACTGCTCTGCCTTTACTGTCCAGGTTTCTGTACCACACAGTAGTACTAGGTTGCATAACTGTTTCGTACACCTTACTCTTCATCTTCTTTGGCATTCTTCTGTCATATACTTCTTCTGACACTCTGCGCTAGTTGGCTTCAGCCTCTGTGATTCTAGCTTTGACCTCCTCATTCAGACGTCCTGTCTCCTCAATGACCCCTCTCAGATACTTGAAGCCATTATCCTGCTCCCCTATTTTCCCTTCTAACTCAGTTCTCAGCTTTCTCTGATTTTCCCCATTTGCTACCATTACAACTATATTATTTGTCCTCAGTTTCATTCAGTTTTTCATTCCATTCCATTCTCATTTGCTGAATTTCTTGTTCAGAATCATCCTGCAATGCCACATCATCTGTATACAGCAATTTTGTTGATCTGTCCCCTCCAGTCTGTTTACTAATATAGTCCATCACCCATATGAACAGTAGTAGGCGCAGAGCTGAACGCTGATGCATGCCCACTCCCACTGGGAACCACTCTGCGAGTCTGAACATTGTTCATTTTTGTGTCTTTGGGTCCTTATATATAGCCTGCACTAATTTTACTAATGTTTCTGGTATTTGAACCATCGCAGGATGACCCAAATTAGCTTTCCTGGGATCTTGTCATACACTTCCTCCAAGTCTGGGAATACTCAGTTGGACTCTTTCCTCATCTATAGCTAATTCTCAACTATCTGTCTCATTGCAATGATCAGGTCAGTTTTGCTGCTTCCTGATCTGAATCTGGACTGCTCACCTCCCATCTTATTTTCTATTGCTCTGTGTATTCATTTATCCTTCACCTTCTCCAGAACTTTCATGCAGTGACAGGGGCTTGACATCTCTGTACTGCCCACAGTTGTGAATGTCCTCTTTGTTCTTGCACACTGGTACTAGTATGTTTATTCCCCAGTCATCTAGGATATGCTTTTCTCTCCATACTGTTCAGTGTACATTCTGTAATATACAGGCAGCTCTAGATTTCTATCTGGCAAATGCATTGATGGTGGCCAAAACATGGTTCAGTAAGAGATACAGTCACAAGATCAAATACAAGAGCAGTCAACATGCAACTCAGGTAGACATTCTCGTAGTAAGGAAAGGGCACTGGGGTAGAATCAGTGATTGCAAAGTCATCCCCAGTGAAATGGTGCACAGTATAAACTACTGGTTGCCATAATTAGCTGCAAGCAGTGCTCAGAGAAGGCTCTAAGGTCAACATAGACTAGACTGAATATCTGGAAGCTGATTGGAGAGAATGCACAAGAGTACAAGGAAATATTCAGGGCTCTAGCACCTCAGGAAAAAAATGGAAATAGGTGGGGTTGAAGAAGAATGGCAGCACTTCACATTAGAATGTGTGAGGACTACAGAGCAGATATGTGGTCAAGCCAGATATGGAAATAAGGTACATAAGGAAAGATGGTGGTGGAATGCAGAAATACAGGTAGTCATCAAAAGAAAGGAGTGCAGGAAAAAGTGAGATATAGAAAAGACAATCCAGGCTAAGAAGGAATATTGGCCGGCTAACAAAGAAGCTAAGTGAGCAGTTGCAATGGCCAAGAACAAGGCATCAGAAGCAATCTAGCAGTTTCTGGAAAGTGACTCAGTTGATGCCACAAAGAAACTCTATCAGGTTGCAAAGCAAAGACAGAAAGGCAGAGAACATAGTCATCAGACTTCTTTCATAACGGATGTCAGTGACAACCTGCTCACCAGTCCACATGCTTTAAAGGTTGATGGAAAAAGCACTTCCAGTAGCTTCCTGAATGAAAAAAATCGCCACAGAAGCTATACTGCCCTAGACACAGCCTATGAAGAATCAAGAGGAGCTCAATCTAGAAGACTTACTAAGAACATGAAGTCAGGGAAAGCAGCAGGCATAGATGGGGTCATGGCAGATATGATTAAGATGTTGAGTGCAGCAAAGTACTGTTACAATGAAAAGTAGTCTGTATTCATAGGTTCATAGGTTCATAGGTTTATACTAGGCTATCTGCCCTAAGGCATTTATAAGCCTAGCCCAAATTATTGTGGCTTACGCCACCCCTTATATGAAAAAATACTGTGTCCATTAGTTTGTTGTGCCTCTGTCCAGCAGTGACACAGAGATGATTCCTGGGGTAAACCTACGATCTCCCATCCACAGGTCTAGATTTCTCTTGAACAGAGTCAGCGAGGTGCTCTGCCTCACATGGACCGGGATTTTATTCCACAGCATAGGGAGTCTCTGAGTGATAAATCTATCCCTCCAGCACGTCCTATTTATATCCGTGCTAAGGTTTAAGTCGCTTGCTCTAGTGGTTTTGGTGGATTTGGATTTTTTGAGGTGGAGCATGTCCATTAATTCCGGGTTGGACATGGCCTTGTATGTCAGGCACATGTCACCTCTGAGCAGACGGTATGCGACTGAATAGAGCTGGAGTTTCTTCAATCTGGCAGCATATGACAGATTTTGGAGTCCCTTTATCCTTTTGGTGAGGAACTTTGGGGTCTCTCCAATTGCTGCAGATGTCGGGTGAGATACATCCCGAATGGGGCATTGTACTCGATCATTGGTCTGATAAGTGAAGAGTACAGGGAACAATGACCTCACTAGATCTGGATGTGAATCCCTTCATGATCAGGTGGGCAATGTAGAAGGTCTTTCTAACCACTTTAGCAGTGTGAGTGTCAAAGAAAGGCCACTGTCAACCTGGGTCCCCAGGTCCCTGATAACCTCTTCTGTGCTTAGTGGATTGCCACCTATATGGTAGCTTGGGGTTACCTTGTTTTTCCCGAAGGGTATGACTATACATTTTTGGCGTTTAACTTCAGGCCATGGCTCTGGCACCAGCTATCTGTTTCCGTGAGTCCCTTCTGAAGGATATCCGTGTCCGATGCACTTTCCACTATGGCGCCCAGTTTGCAGTCGCCTGCAAACTTTGTCAGCCAAAGTCCTCCCATGTTGGCCTGTACTTCTGAGAAGTAGATGCCAAACAATAGGGGCCAAGGACCGAGCCCTGTGGGACACCACTTGTGACCGGCTTGGAGTCTGACACAGCGCCAGCAACTCTAACCCTGTGGGTTCTGTCCTTAAGCCAGTTTGCAACCCATCTTGTGACATATGGGTTTACATTTAAGCTGGTAAGTTTTTCTACAATACCCGAGTGGGGTATTGTGTCGAAAGCCTTGCAAGGTCAAGGTAGGCTGTATGGACTGCCTTTCCTCATCAATGGCCTTGGTGACTGTTTCAAGAAGTCAACCAAGTTCAAAAGGCATGATCTTCCCTTGACAAAGCCAAACTGGGTCGGGTCCAATGTCTGCAAGTCCCCTATATCTTTGTTTATGAGCTCCATTATGATCCTCTCCATAGCTTTGCAGACTAGACTTGTTAAGCTTATGGGGCGGTAATTACCAGGGTCCGTAGAGGCACCGCCTTTGTGGAGTGGGACCACAGTTGCCGTCGCCACTCCTTGGGCACGTATCCTGTGGTAAGGCTGAGATTAAACAGCTGCCTTATGTGCGGGTTTAATTCCTCATTTAGCTCGTGTAGCACACAGCCGGGGACACCATCCGGTCCCATTGATGCTGTGTTTTTAGCTTTAGAGAGAGCAGCTTTCACCTGCGCATTTGAGATGTCCGGGAGGCTACACTCGGCTGGGATAGTTATCTCTCCTTTGGGGGGGGGGGGTGAAGTTTGCACTGAACCTGTCTGCCAGTATGTTGGCAATGTCTGTGGGTTCAGTGATTTTTGTATCATTTTGGACTAATTCTGAGCATATCTGGGAGTTTCCACCCAGGTTCCTAACATAGCTGAAAAAGGCCTTATGATTGTCCTTTGAATCCATGGCAATTTTTCTCTCAAAATTGGCCTTAGTTGATTTTATGAGTGCTCGTATTTTTTACTAATAATGATCAGGGTGACTTCCCTTTTATGGATTTTGTTCTATCATGTAATAGCTTTCTCCTCTTATTGTAAAGTTTGTTAATGGCTGGGGTCCACCAGACTGGATGTTTGCCCTTTGTGGAAAGAGTCTTGGTTTTATTTGGGATTGCCTGATCCATGCAGTCCTGGAGGTGTTCATAGAAGGCATTTGTAAGGGCTTCAGAGCTTGGGTTGTGGTTTCCTCTGGCTCAGGGGCCTTGAAGGATACCACACCAGTCTTGAGTAGTGTGAAGTTTGCTTTAGAGAAGTTCTTC
This sequence comes from Protopterus annectens, assembly GCF_019279795.1. Taxonomy (NCBI): domain Eukaryota; kingdom Metazoa; phylum Chordata; order Ceratodontiformes; family Protopteridae; genus Protopterus; species Protopterus annectens. The sequence goes on from NC_056729.1 coordinate 422,377,127, forward strand.
ACTATGGTCTTTTTTGCTTAGGGTGGGGGCGGGATGTGGATTTCCAGTGAGATTAGTTTATGATCAGATCTCACCAATGAGGGATATATTTCAGGTGTGGAGCATTTTGTCCCCATGTTTGTGACAATGAGATCTAGTATATTTTCTCCTCTCGTGGGAACAGTGACTAGCTGTTCCATGGCATTTGAATTTATGAACTCCAGGAACCGTTGGGCTAGAAAGTTAGGGCTTGAGTAATGTTCCCAGTCTATATTCGGGTAGTTGAAGTCACCCAATATGATGGTGTTTGGAGATACATTTATACCCTCCAGTGTCTTCAGGAAGGCTGTGTGGGGTTCCTGAGTATGAGAGGGTGGCCTGTAGCATGCTACAATTTGTAGAGCAGTTTTGCCTATGGTTAGTTGCACCTGGATGGTTTCCGAAGCTTCAGCGTTACCAACCTGGAGGTGTGAGTATCCTTTATGAATATGGATACACCCCCTCCTTTTGTGGTGTGGTCTGGGTTTTGGGGCCGGAACGCATGATATGAGGTAAAACCTAATAGTGACGGGGTGCTCTCAGGAGCCTTGAACCAGGTTTCAGTTACAGCACAGACATCGATGTTCTCCATACTGAGAAGGGCCTCGAGTGCGTGCATTTTGAGATTTAGACTTCTGGCATTGAGCAGCATTACCCTCAGTTTCTTCCCATTTTTGTTTTCTAGGGCGGTAGGTTTAGAATTTGAGCCTTGCCTAAAAAAGGCACTATGGGGGTGGCAAGAGCCTTAGCCAATATCCGGAATCCCAGGGGTGACAGGTGCAAGCCGTCCCTTGCGAAGCAGCGTGGCTTGTCAAGCATGTCATCCCAGGCAGACAGACACTGGATCCCCTTTGAATGACACCAGACATTAAGCCAATTGTTAAAGCTATTGAAATGTGCGACCTTTCTTCATCTACAGGGCAGAGAATTAGCATAATCTGCAAATTGCTGGGCATTAACATATTTATTTGACACTTATTTTATTTATTTATTTTACATTTGTTTACCTGGAAAGTCCAACTGGGCAGATTGCCCATTTTTAGTGGAGGCATGGGGAGAAAAGCTCCAAGTAGAAAAGACACAAAATATATGAAGAATAGTTCAGTAAAACAAGAGATACATTTCATTTTGAGTGAAGAGAGGGCATTACTTAATACAAGTTAATACAATTAAACATAAAAATATTTAGAAATAAAAGCATAATGTGCAATTCAAGATATTTTGACAAAGTAGAATAGTACAGGAAGAATACTGCTAAAGCACTTGATAATTACTAATTGTATTCTGAGTTGATGAAGCTGGAATCTGAGTAACAAAGTTGTAATAAATATGTACAGGTAACCACATCAGCACCATTGGTCAATTAAACATTGTTTTGTGTGTGTGTGTGTGTTTGTGTGTGTGTGTGTGTGTGTGTGTGTGAGTGTGTGTGTGTGTGTATGGTTCCCTATTAGAATCCCGAAACACTATAAGCCTGAAAGTCAAAATCCTGAAAACTAATGACTGAAAATGCAAAATCTCGAAAATGCAAAATCCTGAAAGTCAAAATCCTGAAAACACAAATAATGCAAATATGTCACTATAAAGACACTAATATCTACCAACTGACCCTGACCCTAACCCTAACCCTAAGGTCCGTCACTATCGCACACTCACCTGACCCGCGCCCTAACCCTAACTCACTTAAACTGCCCCTAACCCCAATATTTGTCACTATTGCATACATGCCTAACCTGCCCTAACCCTAACTCACTTATACCGCCCAAACCCTAACATAAAACCAACCGCACACTCACCCGGACCCAACGCATGACCTAACACCACAGGGCTAACAATAGCAAAGCCACAATGACGTCAGTATGTCCATTTTGTATTTTCAGGATTTTGACTTTCAGGATTTTGCATTTTCGAGATTTTGCATTTTCAGTCATTAGTTTTCAGGATTTTGACTTTCAGGCTTATAGTGTTTCAGGATTCTAATAGGGAACCATATATATATATATATATATATATATATGTATATATATATATATATATATATATATATATATATATATATATATATATATATATATATATATATAGAGAGAGAGAGAGTGAGAGAGAGATAAATGGGTCTATATCAGCATTTCGAAACTTTAATAGTTCGAATCAGTAAATATCGAACTATTACATTTTTGAATGCCGATATAAAAAAAAAAAAAAAACAAAATAAAAAAAACCTAAAGGGTGTATACCAACTCCGAGACCTCACTACATTGTAGTAAATGGAAATCACCCCTTATGGAGATTTCCGTTTACCCGTTCGATGTTCTGCACTTCTGGCATTCTCGCATTGACAATATCATATTCGATATTATCGACGTTTGAGATGCTGATAGGAAGCCGAGATAAACATATATAAAATTCATAATTCACAAAGGAAGAATAGAGGGATGAAAAAAGAGGTTGGGTGAGTATTACCTTCTTGGCCAGATATGTTAGTGACTACCCTGGACTGGAACAGAGGCATAACCATGTACTAGACAGATGGACTTTGAGAAGTTTTTTAAACTTAAGTTTACTGGTTGTGGACCTTATGTTTAGAGGCAGGTTATTTCAGATTTTTGCAATGCAGTTAGGAGTAAAGGGAGTCACCTGCAGCATTCTTACTTCTAGTTAAGTTTATTAATGATTTGTTACTGGTACAAAATAATTGATTATTAGAGTAGCAGTTCAGTAGGTCTTTAAGTGATGGGGTTTATCTGGTTGATAGAGAATTTGATGGGTCATTGCAAGTTAATTGAGGACTAGCTGATTTGGAAATTCTAGCCAAGAAAGCTGTTTGAGGGCCAAACAATGCTGGGATTTGTAAGTTAAATTATTTGCAAACTTTGCTATTTTATTGTAGCATGTGTTAAGTTTGAATACGTCTGATTTGTCAAGATAGACAAGTATGGGGGATGCATATAGGAGAGTAGAGAGTAAGTGGGTTCTTGCAATAATGGCTTTAGTTTTATTGGTTAGATATTTTTTACTCCTGTATAGGGTTCTGAGCTTTTTGTGCACTTGTTATTGTTTGGGCAATGTGCAAGTCAAATCTCATGCTGTTGTCTATAACAACCCTGAGGAGTTTAGTTTGGGGGACTGGAGTAATGGGAATGTTGTTCGTGGAAGTTATTTTGAATGAGGAGTTTAGTTTGGGGGACTGGAGTAATGGGAATGTTGTTTGTGGAAGTTATTTTGAATGAGGAGTTTAGTTTGGGGGACTGGAGTAATGGGAATTTTGTTTGTGGAAGTTATTTTGAATGAGGAGTTTAGTTTGGGGGACTGGAGTAATGGGAATGTTGTTCGTGGAAGTTATTTTGAATGAGGAGTTTAGTTTGGGGGACTGGAGTAATGGGAATGTTGTTTGTGGAAGTTATTTTGAATGAGGAGTTTAGTTTGGGGGACTGGAGTAATGGGAATGTTGTTTGTGGAAGTTATTTTGAATGAGGAGTTTAGTTTGGGGGACTGGAGTAATGGGAATTTTGTTTGTGGAAGTTATTTTGAATGAGGAGTTTAGTTTGGGGGACTGGAGTAATGGGAATGTTGTTCGTGGAAGTTATTTTGAATGAGGAGTTTAGTTTGGGGGACTGGAGTAATGGGAATGTTGTTTGTGGAAGTTATTTTGAATGAGGAGTTTAGTTTGGGGGACTGGAGTAATGGGAATGTTGTTTGTGGAAGTTATTTTGAATGAGGAGTTTAGTTTGGGGGACTGGAGTAATGGGAATGTTGTTTGTGGAAGTTATTTTGAATGAGGAGTTTAGTTTGGGGGACTGGAGTAATGGGAATTTTGTTTGTGGAAGTTATTTTGAATGAGGAGTTTAGTTTGGGGGACTGGAGTAATGGGAATGTTGTTCGTGGAAGTTATTTTGAATGAGGAGTTTAGTTTGGGGGACTGGAGTAATGGGAATGTTGTTCATGGAAGTTATTTTGAATGGAGGGATGGGGTCTATGGCTTTTGAAGGATGAAACGTCAGCTTGGTTTTATGAGCTGTCCATTGGTTAGCCAGGATTCTACTGCTGTAAAGGATTCCTGAGTTACATTTTGAAGTTGTTGGAGTGTAGGGGCTGCACAGACAAGGGTAGTGTCATCATATTGTACCAAGATGGCTTGTAGGGTAGCAGTATGGAGATTGTTAGTAAATATAGTAAAAAGAAGAGGACCCCGGGATAGATCCTTGGGGAACTCCCAAGGTAACATTCAAAAGAGGAGAGACATTATTTTACCATTTAACAGCCTGTTTATGTCCTATTAAATAATTCTGGAACCATGAAGGAGTAGAGTGGCTTAGATTAAGTTCAGAGAGCAAGTTTAATATTTTGTTATGTGATACAGTGTCAAATGCTTTAGAAAGAGCCACAAAGATAAAGGAAACAAGTTTGCCTTCATTCTGGTGTTGGTTAACAGTATTAGTAAAGCTCAAGAGGGCAGTGGTAATACTGTGGTTGGGCAGGAATCCATGTTGAGTATTAGCAAATAGACTGTTAGTTAGAAGATAGTTTAGAATTTGAGAATGTATGCATCTTTCCTGAACTTTTGCTAAAGGAGATAATAGCTATTGGCCAGTAGTTAGAAAGTTCTGTTGAATGTACACTTTCATGTATTGGTATTACATGAGATGTTTTCCAGAGTGTTGGGACATGTTGTTCTGAGATGAAACAGGTTATGAGTATAGAGATTGGGTATGCGATAGCTTTGGCAGCAATTCTGAGGTATTCATCAGGTAGATTGCCTGCTGCTAGCATTGTGGGTTTGAGTTTGTTAATGAATTTAAGTATAGCACTTGTACAGACTGGCTGAAAGGAAAAGCCATTGTCATTTGGATCTATTGATGGGAGGGGTGGGGGACGTGAAAGGCAATTATTATTTGTGAGAACTAGTATGGATTTAGTGAAATAGTTATTAAATTGTGTGGCTATGTTATCATTAGAATTGACGGTAGATGGAGAGGGTGTGCTAGCTTGGCCTGGCTGAAGAATTTTGTTAATGACAGTCCAGAACTTTTGTGGGTCATTTTTGTGTTTTGATTGTATGTCAGTGTAATGTTTTTTTTTTTTTTGTCAAGTCTAATTTGCTTTTTTGATTTCTCAGTTCAAGGTATTTCTGTTGGTTTGCTATGAATTTGTTGTGGACCCATATTCCCCATGCCTTATCTCTTTCTTTTAGTAATGATCTTGTTCCTTTGGTAAGCCAAGGGGCATAATTGAATTTTGTTCTTATTGTCCTTGTAGGGGTCAGGCTATTTAGGATGTTCAGGAAGTTAGTATTAAAATGTTCTACTGTAGCGTCTAGGGGGAGAAATTTGAGTGTGCCCAATTACAAAGTTTGAGTGTGGATTCAAATTTTTGTGAGTCAAAATTTCTTTTATTTCTGATCTGTTGGAATAAGGTGTATTTTGTTGGGTTTATTCGTTGTTGAACGACAAAGGTAGGAAGGTGGTCACTAAGATTGGGAGGCAGTCTGAGTGTAGTGATAGTGAAGGCCTGTTAGTAAGGATACAGTCAAGGATGGATTCCTTTTTTGAAGATTTATCAAATCTGGTTGTAGTCTGAATTACATGTGTGAAGCGGTGTAGGTTGATATGTTCTGTGGGGTTCAGCGAGTTGCAGGACAACCAATTAATATTAAAGTCACCCATAATAACTATTTCCTGGAGGAGACTTTCTGCTATCCAGTATAAGATGCCTTCTAGTGCATTAATTTTGTTCCCGGGGGAATATAGGCTCCTATTATGTTTAATTGTTTCTTTGTGTTGATTTTTAAGGTGGTAAACAGAATCTCTGTTATTAAAAACTGGGATGTTTTGGTTAATAATTTCAAGCGTGAAGCTGTTTTTGTATAGAATAGCAATGCCTCCACCTCCTCTGTCTTTCCTGTCTTGTCTGTATATGTTGTATCCAGGAGGAATTATTTCATTGTCAATAATTTCTGGTTTAAGCCAGGTTTCAGTGATAAGTAGTATATCTGCAGAACATAGTGGCATGTAATTCTTGTATTTCTAAGAATACTCCTTATGTCTATATTTAGTATCGGAAGGTATGATCCTTTCCTGGGTAAGTTTAGTGGATTTTGGTGCTGGTTGGGGGGCTTGTGAGGGCTATTGCTGGGGCCAGGATTTGGGTGTATGCCACCACTGAGAATAAGTTAGGATATTATGTGTAATATTACTTTTAGGTATTTGGAAGGAAACCTGTCATAGTTTAGTAATTTACATGAGTAAGGTTCCTGAGGTAGGGCTACATATCTAGAGAAGGCAATGTATGTGCTATTGTAAATTGTAGATTATATTATGACAATATTAGTTTTTTTTATCTGGAGGGTTAGTGAATGAAGAATTTGGAATGATATTGTAATGTTTAGTTCATGATGGTAGGAGATCAGCAGAGCTACAGTGTTAAAAACTAAGAGAATAGTACAGTTTAAAGTCCACATGTTGTATGACTTAAGTTGTGGATGAGGACTATGTGTAGGAGTAGTATGAAGAGGTGTACTGGGTTGGGTTAGGTAATGTGGTCTTTAGAGATGGCTTTATTACTAATACAGATTTAGCTATTTAGGTTAAATTAATGTTTTGATTAGTTGATGCAGGTGGAAAAGCAAATTAAATTATGAGTTTAGATCTTGTAGTGAATGCTTAGTATAGAATGGGGAGTGGACTTGTAGTGTGTTGAGTTGGGGGAAGTTGTGTAGATTTGATTGAAAAATGAATTAAGGAGAGTGGCTAGTTTTATATAAATGTAGGGGACAGTGGTGGTGAGTGGGAGTTGGCGGTAGGGTAGGGGAGCAGAGAGAGCTCAAGAAGAGCGAGGGCAAATGGAGCGGGCAGAACCAACCAAATACCCTAGTATACCGAGCATCAAAAAATTATAAGTTCGCTGAAAGTAAACAGGTAAGGGCCAGAACTCTTTCTTTTTAGTTTGCACATGGGTCAGAGGTTATTAGACTAAAGTTGCCATACTGAATCAAATTAACCTATGGTACAAGCAAACAAGCCCTAACAGCTATTTCTGTTCTCTGCTTGGGATGAGAGGCAAAATAAAAAAGTGGGAAATGAGGGGTACCTAAGGGATGAGTGTATCCCTAATAGTGTGCACTCCAATACCCCAATAGCCTCTTTACAATTAAAAACACAGACAATGACTGTACATAGGTAGCAGGATCACTGTAGGAAATATGACCTACACTGAGTCCTTGAGATCGCTGTCCTTTATACATGAGTTTTTCCTTTTATTTTGTTTCTGTGGGATCCATTCTTACAGGTATAGGGAGATCTCTTGAGAGTTTACAAGGTAGCTCATTATCAGTTCTGAGCACCTGCTTTATAGCAAATACAAAGGTCTTGTACATAAAAGGAATGACTGTGGTAGTAGAAGTGGATGAAACTGGTTCAACAGGTGGGTATCTTCTGTAGAAATTATGGATTATGAAAAGTGCTATTCAGTGGCTAAAGGATCATAAATATTTACATGGATTTCTGCCCATAGTTGTACTGGCAGTGGCAGTTCTGAACTTATATTCTGCACATTTGTCATGTTAGGAAACTGTTAAACATATTGTCACTGTACTTGTTAATGTCTAAAAAATACATTTCTCTCTTAACAATGTATTTGCCTTCACTATTCCCTGGTGTTTCTCAGATACATTTTTAAGAGGCTTGTTTGTAGTGATGCAGTTATTACTAGCCTTGTTCTGCTTAAAATGGGACTGAGAGATCATGTCTGTAGCTAGAAAATGTTTTCAGGATGGAAGTATGTGGTGTTTCATTACTGATTTTTCTGCTAAGTATTTATTTGACATAATTCTTTTTTCTACTTTTTATAAAACTGGGTAATTCATAGTTTCTGTTTGAACTTATTCAGTTATTACTGTTTTTGACACTGCATGCCATGAATAAAATTAATGTACTATTTTGCTACCTTCAATTCTTTGCTATTTTCAGGCTCACTGCTACATTGTATCGGGATATAAAGTCAGTTAAGTTTTCCTCTACCTTTTTATAATGAAAAGTAAACGAATAGGGCTGTAACCTTAAACTCTACCTATTTATTGCTAGAGGTGATTTTGACCTTGGCTTGTTTAAATGATTTCCCACTGGTGGTGTGTCATCAGCAATGAGGGTGATTTTGTGCCTATGAAAGTTCAAAAGAAAATGTTCATAGCTCCATAATCTTGCCAGATTCTCTTTATTTCCTGAGTATGCTTTTCTTTGTATGTTTTAAGGTTCTGCATGTATATGACATTGTCTTATAATGACTACAGGATTTTTCATTTAGGTAAAGCACCACATTATAAACAAGTCATATTGACTATTAACTACCTGTGTTGTTTACTTGGATCAGAGTAAACTGTTATTTGGCTTGATGTAGTCTTAATTATTACAATACCTGATTCTTTTAATTTTACAAGATCTGATTTCTTTAACTTTTACTAGATTTTGGGTAGTCAGTAAATGTCCTACTCTGTTAATAAAAGTGTAGGCTAAATGCCTTAGCTAGTTAAAACAGGCTGCCCAGTGAGTGAAATCCAGATCTAAAGAAATTATATGTTATCCAGTGTGCCAAGTCCACATCTGAAGCAAACTTGTTTCTGTTTCCAGTAAAAATGCTTTTATAAATATAAAAATGGTCAGATTATAAATATTAATGGTGTTGGCCTACGTGTGTGCTTAACAGCAGAAGCTTCATAATCTACTGGATACAGCTGATATTTTAATGAATACTTTGTGTTTCTGTTTATAGCAATTTCTTTCAAATTCAACACAGTATGATTTATCTAGTAGTATGTGTCAGCTCATGTCAGTTTTATGATAAAACATGCGTACAGAAGAGTTAAAAGAACATAGAGAATGTGCCCTGATAATATATGCATATAATGAAGGATACGGTGACTATCGGCAGTCATTTCATGCCATATTAATGAACAGTACTCCCTTAATGACCAGAAGTCAAAAAGTACAGATGGTAGACATGATCTAGTCCAAAATTATGGACCAAAAAGTTTGACATTGATTACTGGGAAATGTTTTTAGCTCTGTATACTCACACCATTAAAATGGACATGATTTAAACCACATCCCCAGGTTCTGCTCAGTGTGAAGTCCTGGAAGGAAGATCAACCTTTTTTTTTCAAACACCTTTACTGAATTATCACTTGTGACATAGGCAAATTTACATTCATATAAGTAATCAAACTATATTAACATAACAAACATTATACTTCACATATATTGCTATGTGTCATATAACTTAAGCAACATTACATAAATTATTCAATTCCTGCTCTTTTTTTAAAAACACATCTTTACCAAACCATCACTTACTACATACATAGGCAATCATACATTTATACAAATGAAAACAAACCACATCAATACAATCCCAGTTGCAAGCATTCCACATCACAAACCATACCAACACACTCCCAGTTGCAAATACCATGCATCACCTACAGTCTACCCAATCTTTCTCACTCAAACACCACATAGCTCATTCAAGTCCCGCTGCCCCCAGACATCACTTGTCCCCTGCATGCACTGTTTCCACAACTCACATTCCCCCCTATGCAGTGGTTCCATATTTGCCACTATATTCACTACCTCCAGTACAGCTGGTCTAGACTTTGATCTCCATCATCCACTAACTGCTGCCCTGGCAGCCACCATCACCAGACACAGCAAGGCCCCACCACCCCTAGGCAACTCTGACTCTGCACCAAAGCCTGGAAAAATCATCTCCCCAATCAGACCAATCTTCCCACCCAGCATCCCTGACAGTGCATCCCACAGGGAATCCTCAAAGTCTGCCAACCCACTGCACTCCCAGAAAATATGTTCCCAATCACCTCCCTCCTTCCCCTCACACCCCCTAACATCCACTGTCCACCTGAGGAAAAATCATCCGAAATCCACCTGGGGTATAAAAATATCCATGCAAACACCTCCAGGCAAAAATTCCAAATCTTCTAGATTCTGCTGCACACTTGGGAGACACACATACATCTCCCCACTGTTTCCCCGTGAACTGCCCATCCAATCTCTCTTCTCAGTTCCCTCCAACCTCCTCTAATAGATTCCTACATTTATCATGCAATACCCTATATGCTCTACCAATCATTCCCCTCCCAATGGCAACCTCTGTTCTAGATTCTATCAAAAACTCCACCAGAGCTGATCCCTCACCCAGAACCCCCCCCCATTTCTTCCTCTCTGCCTATACTCTGACATCAATCCCTAATAGAGAAGGCAATCTCCAACCCGTACCCCAAACAAACCCCTGACGTCTCCCCATTCCACCACCCCTCCTCCTCTAGCTATCTGCTCCCAACATCTTGGCTCTGCCACCAGTCCCTTCCAATAAACTTCAGCCCCCCCAGCCCATTGTCCGCACCCCCAACTGCAGTCATCCCCATTAGCAGAATTCCCCCTCCACTCCTGCTTTAGCTCAGCTCCCAGAATACCCTCTGCCACTTTATGGATATAATATTCTGTATGATTATTGTCATCCCCCCAAAGGCCTGCATCCAAAATCCCAGTCTCTCCCTGCCTCCTGAGCCCCCCCCCCCACTTCACCACCATCTCCCTCCACCTTGAACTACAGTTTTCTGCTTGTGGCATGTACAGAAGTCCCAGCCATGCAGCTCCAAAACACTCCTTCAAATTGTGCAATGACAATCTGCCCTGCTCCACTGGAAGAACAGACCATCCCACCTGACAAAGTCCCTCAGCTCTCTATTAATTGCTATCCATAACTTCCCCTCTGGTTGACAAAGACATACCTGACCCATGTACAAGACCAAAGGGACCAAAAACATTTTAACTGCCCATATCCCACCATCCACATCCATACAACAAAGCTTCCACCCTCTCAGTCCCTGTACTATTCTTTGCTTAGTTTCCTCCCACATACACCTCCAGCTGCCACACTAGAATCACTTCCAGTACACACTCCCAAACACCTCACTCCATCATGTCACCACAAATATTGGCATCCCTGAACCAGTTCATGTGTGGATACACAATCCGCTGCCACTGTCCCTGCCTTAGCCTCATCAATCCTGTAACCCAAAAGATTCAAAATTGCATCAAAATGTTCCACAGCATTGCAATATCTTTCCTCGATCCAGTCAGGTACAAAACAATATCATCCGCAAATAAAGCCAGCCCCTCCTGACCACCACACTGACTACATCTCTGAATCCCTGAGTCCCCCACCCTCCCTGCCAATGGTTCCAAACACAATGCAAACAATAAAGGGGAAAGAGGACACCCTCATCCATCTCCTCTGCCCAAGCAGAAACCATCAAACAGACCCCACCCACAACACCTCTCATCTCCGATCCCTCATACATCCTCCCAGATCAACCTCCTGACCTCTTCAGAAAATGCAAATGCCTGCACCTCCCCGCTCACAAAGTTCCAGCCCACTCTGTCAAATGGTCTCTCTGCACCATGACCCACCAACAACAATGGCATTCTCCTACATTCTGCTTCCCTCTGGATCATCAATCCCCTGTCAGTGTTGTCAAATACCTGCCTCCCCACCACAAAACCACACCAATCCACATTCATCAGTCCCGGGCACCACCCTTGCCACTCCCTTAGCCATCATAGACATAAACACCTTACAATCATGGTTCAGCACTGCAATGGGCCTGCACGAAGCTGTATCCAATGGATCCCCACCTCTCTAGGCACCACAACTACCATTGCCTTTCTCCTGGACAGTGGCACCACTTCTCCTGCCAAGATGCTGCCAAACAAAATCTTCCAGATCTTCAGCAGCTCTTTCCCCCTCTAGCTTTCAAACTTCCACAGGAACACCATCCATCCCTGGGGACCTTCCCACAGATTAGTCATACATCACAATTTTTATCTCACCTCCTCCCATCCCAACCACTAGCAAGTGAGCCTCATCTACCCCCAACTCTAGCATATCCAACTCTTCCACAAACATTTCCATTCATATCTCCTATCGACTTCCACACTTCTCCGCTCTACAGAGACTCCCATAGAATTTCCAAAATATTTCCAATACCTCTATAGGATCCCTTGCTACCCTCCCTGCCACAGGCTCCCCAAGCTTGGTGACAACCCTCTCCACCCCCTGCTGCCTGAGTCACCATGCCAAAAGCCCCCATGCTCTAGTGTTATCATAAAAAAAAAAAAAAACGCTGCTGAACAATAATTTTTCCAAGCCAATGCACGTTATCGAGGCAATCTTTATCTTCTGCCAGCACTCTGCAGCTGATTCTCCTACCGTTGCATGAGATTCTCAGTACTTCACAACAATCCAACACCTGTCAGTCCTTCTAAACAATTCCCACCACCCCCCTAACCACAGCTCCATTTCCTCCATCTCCACCCCATTTTCAAAATCCACCTCAGTTTTATTCTGCTTCCCAGCCACATTCCCAGAAGAAACCTCCATCCTCTCCAACAGCTCCTAAACAATCTCCACTACCCATTCCCCAAACTCCCCCCTCCCAGAAGACAGGCAGGAAAGCACCAATGTCCCATTTCCACTCCATCACTCCATGCCCTTACTTTAGCCATTACTGGCGCATGATCTGAAAATAGTCACTGGGTGAGCACTAAGACCCTCAATCAAATGCACATGTTCTGGTGAAATGCAAATTCCATCCAGCTTAGCCCAATCCCCATATCCTGGGAATTACATACAAACTCACTCCAAACTCCCACCACTGAATCCATATCCTCCACACCAAAAACCCTCACAAATCTCTTCAAAATCTACCCTCTCCTGCTACATCCTCCCCTCTGGGCTCCAGACACATCCCCATTGCCGCAAACCAACTCCCAGTTCCCACCCATAAGCAACACTCCCAACTGAAAACAGACCACTTCTCCCAGAATCTTCCCAAGCTCCATCACAGCAGTACTAGGTGGAATGCAAACACATGCCAGTGCAATCCTCTCCCCCCACTAACAGCCTCCCATAACCAAAACAAGCACTCCTCTCCTCACCTATCCCAGGCAGCCCACTGAACTCATGAAAACACCTCACTATCAAACTCACATGTTCAGTTCTCTCCAAGTGCGTCCCCTGCTACACAGCTACACACACTCCACACTTTCCAATACGGTCCGCCACTCTTTCTTGTTTGTATTTATCCATGAGGCCATTTACATTCAAAGACACTAAAGAATGCATCATTGTATTAAAAAGTTATTATTCCCACCTTTTAAGTATAACACTTTTCCTGTTAAATGTCTAGTTCCATCTTTTGTGTTACATGCATACACTGTTTGGCTGGCCAAAACCCTATACAGCCATCTCTTGTCACATCCTCCCAAGCCCAAGTCATATCTTATAAAAATGTTTGGTTTTAATGAAAGCCCTCAAAATACACAAACACACACACACACACACACACACACACACACACACACACACACACACACACACACACACACACACACACACACACACTCACACACAATATCCCCCAAAGCCTATTAATTTAATACTAACACACAACTATGTACACCTTCAAATGTTGAAGTTTTACCTTTCTAATAGGAGCAAAAGTCCCAAACTGACAGCCACACTCAGAGACTTGAGTTACCCTAAAAGAAAGGTTATCCATGCTAAGACGCATGGTGCAGCCTGTGCTTCTATTGCCTGCTGATTGGTTTTATCTTATCTTTATAGCCCTCCCAGCTGGCAAAACCCCCTGAATGTTTTCAGAGAACATTAACTACTTTGGGAAAGCCCCTGAATGCTTTTTTGGAAAAAAACCTGAATGCTTTCAGAGAAGATCGTCTCCTAACCAATTTTTCTTTTCTTTTTATTTTTCCCTGCCAATCACTCTCCACCAGACTGTAGCCAGTTTCTCTTTATCAGATTGCCTCCATGGAGACATAAGAACAAGATAGCAAGTTTCTCTTTATCAGACTGTTTCCATGGAAATATGAAGACTAGCTGCAGAACTGTTACTAAGCATACATGCATTTGTTAGAAAAAAAACTCCTAATATTAAATGTTCTTATTCATTTACTTGTCTCTCTTAAAACTAGTTACTAAATCAATCTAAGTTCTTTAATCCAGTTATTCCCTCATGGAAGAATGTGAAAAAGCACATTCATTTTTCTTTTATCATGCTTTTTTAACCAGGCTTTTTTTATATTGCAGTGCCTACATTTCTTAAAACTAAACAAAAAGAAAGAGAGAAGAAGGGAGAATGAAAAGAAAAAAAAAAAAAAAAAAAAAAAACAGCAGCACCTGTTTACAATCCCCATTATACTTACAAATAACTGAAAATAACTTTACTTAATAGCATGTAAAGAAAACTACGTGCCACAAAATGGGTACTATTTAAGAAAAAAATATTTACTTACAGTTAACTTTCTCCCTCCTCTTTCCCTCCCGAAAGCACTTTTCCAAACATTAATGACAAGAAGTAGGGCATATACTTTAGAGTTCCCCACAGCAACAAATTCTGAAAAAGTCCAATATTTCCAGATTTTCTTGTTCTGTCATATTTCACAAATATACTTATTACATTGTAATCCCATAGTAAGTTACTGGTTTTATTACTGTTCACCTCCAAAATCCTGTCTCTGCTTCATTTTCAACCTACTCTTGATTCTTCTAGTCAACTCGTGTGTTTTATAGGTGCAGTCTCTCTATGGTATTTATTACCAGAAGAACAAGAAGTAGAATCTCATACCTGCATCTTGAAATTTCCTGAATAGTGGAATAAATTTGCTCCTCTTCTGTCTGGTGTAGAATGAGTAATCATTCTCTCCACAAAAACTCTGCTGTCTCCCACTTTAAGTACTTTGTCCTTCTGCCACAGTTTTGTCCAAATCAACTCCTTCTGCTGGTAGGATTGCATCTTTACTATTAAAGGTCTAGGTTGCTTTCTTATAGCCAGGTTTGGGGGATACACACAACGTGCCCTTTCAAACTCCTGCTGTGGAATATCAGTCCAGTTGCTTATTTGTGCTTTCATAAAATTAATGCAGACTGTTCCTTCCAGCTTCTCTGGTATAGCTGAAAAAAAAAAAGTTATGTCTTACCATAATGTTCCATCTGTATTGTAGATCTTTGTTCAGTCATTACAAATAGGACCTCGGTTCCATCCACGGAACCGATACGGCCATTTTCCAAGCTCGCTCCTGCCAAAAACTCTCAGCTAAGACCTACCCATAATGCCCCTCTCCTAGTTACTTCAGATCAAGTTTGCCCACCCCTAGATAATAGATGTAGTAATAGAAAAAATAGTAGAAGGCTCTGTCTGAGCAAATACCCTAACCAGAAATTCCTAAAGTCCACCAGGAGTCCAGGCAGGGAGAAGGAGGGCAGGAAGTAATGAATGAACAAAGATCTAAAACACAGATGGAACGTTATGGTAAGACATAACTTCTTTATCTGATGCTGTAAATCTTTGTTTATTCATTACAAATAGGACCGAGTTCCCAGCTACTTGAGTCCTGGGTGGCCCTAAGGAAGGATATTCCTGAGCACCATAAAACCAAAAGATGCTCGTCCCCTGGAAGCCAACTCCAATTTGTAATGAGAGATAAAGCTATGAGGTCTTGCCCAAGTGACTGCTGCACAGATATCATCCATAGAGGCTCTGGAATTAAATGCTACGGAAGTAGCCATAGATCTGGTAGAATGAGCCTTTATTCTGGAAGGTAAGGATAGCATATTCTGTTAGTAGATAAAGGTAATGACGTTTCTAAGCCAGGAGGATAAAGTCACTTTGGAAACAGGTTTACCCAATCTGGGTCCTGCAAAGGCCACAAACAATTGATCTGTTTTCCTGAAAGATTTAGTCCTGTCCAAATAACAATGAAGCTGCCGATGCACATAAAGGGTGTGCAAAAGGTACTCCCTTCTATTAGAATGCTGAGGGAAGAAAACCAGCAGGTCAATAGATTGGTTAATGGAAAAGCCAGAAATGACCTTGGGCAAGAAAGAAGGATCAGTACGAAGGGACACCCTATCCATGTGGAAGATCAAGTAAGGTCTCTTGACACTCAAGGCCTGCAGCTCAGATGCTCTTCTCGCTGAGGTAGGTGCTACTAGAAGTAAGGTTTTCCATGACAAAAATTTTAAATCACATGAATCAAAGGGCTCAAAAGGAGAACCCATGAGAGACTGAAGTACCAAAGTCAAGTCCCGGGGTTCTAAGGGAGGCTTGACCAGAGGTTTAACATGTAATACACCTTTCAAAAAGATCTTGCATAGGTGGTGTGACATAATTGAAGAGTTATCAAGACCATTATGAAAATTGGTGATAGCTGCTAAATGTACAGTGATCTTCGAAGCTGAGGTTCCTGCATGTAAAAGAGTAGTCAGGTATTGTAGGATCTTTTGAAGAGGCATAGAAAAAGGGTCTAAGTTCTGATCTTTGGCCCAAACAGAGAACCTAATCCATTTACTAGAATAAACTTTCCTAGTGGAAGGTTTGTGTGAAGCCAGAAGAATTTCACGAACAGGAGATGGGATGTCAGGCAGCCTGACAATCATTGGAAGTGAAGGAACCAAGCTGTGAGCTTGAGACTGTGCATGTTCGGATTAATCAGTCCCTGAGGATGAGATAACAGGTCTTGGGAATGATCCAGGATCCACGGGCTGTGAATCAGATGAGGCCATAGAAACGGGAGCCAGACTTGACAGGGCCAGTAGGGGGCAATGAGGATCACTTTGCTTCTCAACCTCTGAGCTTTCTGGAGAAATTTTGGAATGAGGGGAAACAGAGGAAAGGCATACAGAAGACCCGGTGGCCAATCATGCGTTAGAGCATCCCTCAGTGGAACACAGTTTGTTTTGATCTCTACTACATCCTTAGGAGTGTTAACCAAAATTTTAACTTAGGCCCCTACTATTTTTAATATATGTAAGGTAAATGTTCTCTCACAGATGGCCTCCATTTTCAGTAGATGCTTCAGCCCTGTGTTCCTGGCAGACACTCCTTCAAGAGCAGAACAAAAACTTTAGGCAGGAATTTTTAAAACTTGGAGCATTGCTGCAAGTCTTAGAGTTATCATAAGGTAGAAACTATCATCTTCCGCAGTCATATGTTGTCTAAACCACATGCAGTGTGCAAAACTGCATGAGATGGTTCATCAAATAAGCAGGTAAATTCTCATGGGATTATTAAAGATAATTCTATACTCAAACATGACAGCAGTAACAAAACTGCAATCCAACTTCTGGGTGTGTATAGAAAATGAAAACCTTCCTGACTCCCACTACCAGAGTAAAACTGGTGTCTTCATTAGTTCTTTTTTCTAATTATTCTGTGTGGCCATTCTGTTTATTAACTTTTATAATCAGTTTAGAAAAAGATGGAAATATTTTCCTCACTGTGTAATATACAAAGAAAACCACTGTGCTGCACTTAACAAATTTTACTTGTTTGATCTAATGAGCAGGTTCTGTCATTGGCACATTTTTTGCATTGCATTTTTCTCCAAGACATTTACCACATTTATGGATCCATGTCAAATCACCAAAGGTAATTTCAATGAATGTAAACAAATCAAAAAGCATTCACTGAAACTACCTTTGGTGTACATTACAGTAACTTTTTTGTAAGGGGGCAAGCCCCTGACATCCCCCATCCTCTGGACTTATTTATACCAACTCAAAGGTTGCAAAACAGTAGAGAAAAAAGCAAACTCTAATGTCAGCAAATAGTACTCACTCTTTTTGCATTTTCTGAAACTATCATCATTGAAGTGACATGTTCCCCGCAAACCATCTACACATTTACTTTGCATTTGATGTTCTCCATGACATTTAACATTCCACTATCCCCATAGAGAGTTAAAATCTTCCTACACAACAAAATCAGTTCCATCTGAACTCGTATATCATTAGAACATCCCATTTTGCCTCTCAATGACTAGAGTATGGAATTAAGCTACCCAATGACTTAAAGAATCTTAGTAGCAAATAGCTTTTCAAAACCAGAATCCAGATTAGTAACCTAAACCAAGGCAACTGCTATAGATGTGTAGGCATCACTTAGCCATAGACTTCTTTACAGTGCAGAGACCCCCTTATGTGCACTTCTTGCACATAAACCTCCAAAACTACTTATGAAAAAATATATGTATCATTTCAATCAACTCTTCTCCCAGTCCTCTGTATTTTGATATGTACTAGCGTTATTCTCTTAATTTCTCATTAATTGTGCATTCCTTAGCAGATGTTTATTTTTAACTATACTAATTTGATATCGTCATTCATTCATCATTGAGCTTGTAACTCTGGAGGTATGTTCACTACTATGATTATACAAATTATATAAACCTGTTGTTAAAATGTGTCATGAGAGAATATTATTCAAATGCATTACTTTTTTCTTTTTAAAATTCCATTGTTCCTACAATAATCTATTTTAAAGCAGATATTGTCTCTCTGTAGATACTAGGCATTATTCATCTCTATATACTTATGGTGGTTTGTCTAAGTCTTTTGTGTAGTAATTAATTTTGTATAAGTTCAGAGATGAACTGTTGTCTGTGATGTACTATTGTTAGCTAGGAGTTTCCAGTATATGTACTGTTATTAATTCAGCTTGTCGGCTTTGTATTCTGTTATATAGCAAGAATAACAATGTGCATAAGTTCATATAATGTGTGTATGTTATTTGCAATTGTGAGCTTGTAGTTCAGTGGGACAACCCAGTACATATATACATATGTACCTACATACAAAGTCTACATGCAGAACCACAATTATGAACCTATAAATGAATCACAGGCTTAATTAAGATCAGCCTGGGACATACGTCATATTTAGACGACATGTATGATGGATTTATGGGGAGTCATGTAGAGCAAATAAGAGCTAAAGTTACAGAGACTGGACCAGTCTGAGAAGTTGGAAAAAGAGAAAACAATTCATTGAGCAGAAAGATTCATTAAGCAGTGCAGAGATTTTCATATACTATCAGAGACATTGAATATATATGTAGAAGTGGCACATAAAAAATCTCTACCTGCTTCTTAAGGAAAAGAAGAAAAACTGTTTCATATAGTGACCATCACCTGTTATCACCTTATGTAGATCATAAATTCATGGGAGGCATACTTCCTCCATGCACTTAAGGAACTTTGCCAGATAAAAGTGAAATATTTTCTTTTTACTTAGAACAAGAATGTGCAGGAGTTTCACTAAAGGCCTGGTAGTCTATGCAGACCATTCTTGGAAGACTTAAAGTGAACTATTAATTTATACATCTATGCTGCGCAGTGCTGCAACAGTTATTATTACCTCACAGCAAGGGTGTCATCTGTGAGGAGTCTGTGTGTTCTCACTGTACCCAGGTGGGTTTTTAATGGGTGTTACAGTTTCCCCTCAGATCCCATAGGCAAGCTGTACATGGACTGACAGTACTCCAAATTGCCATGTAGATGTACATGCCATATGTATGTACATGCCTTGCTTCAGCACTGCACATATGCATGCTTATTATCTACTAGTCCCACTAACGGGCGGCCCACCCCACTCTCTTCCTATCCCTGTCCATGGACATCCTCTGGTGTCTCTACCTTTATACTTTCCTAAACTTCCTTCATATAATTATTCACCCTAAATGAAAAATCACTCGTACTAATGGACATCCTGCATTTAAAGGTGAAAAACAATCCATGCTATTATCTGTTCCCCTTACCACTCTAAATTTAACTTGCCATAACTATATATACAACTTCCATTTTATCATATGAGAAAGCTTTAGCTCTTAATTGGTTTCTGAAAGAAACTCAGTGTTCTGGGCTGTCTGATTGGTAAACTGTTAGCAAACTACATCTGTGATTTATTTGTTGATTATATTCTCTGTCTTATTTTGTTAGTTTATTTATTTATTTTTTTGGGGGGGAGTGTCAGCATTGCACCAATCAAAGGCAACTTAGTTTTCTTACTTTTTGTTGGTGTTTTGATTTCTGCGTTACTTGCATGTGAAAAGGTGTCATGTATTTCTCATAGAAACACAACCCATTATAATACTCATAATTCTCAGCTGCTAAGATTTTGCTATAGTGCAGTGATTCTTGTTTTCAGATATAGCCATCTTTCTCTGAACCTGACTTCCTGATTTTTCTCCCTAACATTAGACAGGTTTAAAGATATATACATCATTATGTATCCTAGTTAAGAGATACAATATTAACTGTATATAGTCTATTATTTGAATACCTAATCTAAAAAAATAAGAAATTAGTTATCTTTCTTTTCCCATCGGTATGACTTAAAGTCCACTGCTGATTTTAATGCTTAGTCAGAGTGTGAGAGGTACGAAATACCACCTTACTACTGCTGAAGAGTTGGAGTACATTGATTAAATTGTTTTACAACTTAATTAAACACATAGGAAGTTTGGTGATCTTTTTAAAATACTGCGTAGCATTTAAGCCTGCATTGATGTATAATTAAAGTGGATAATAACAAGTGAAACAAGTTTTACAAGGAAACTATAACAGCAATTAGATAGATGGACGGCTCAATGGTGCAACGGTAGCGTTGTCGCCTCACAGCAAGAGGTTCTCCAGTTTGATTCTCGGTTGAGGTACCTTCTGTGCAGAGTCTGCATGTCCTCCCTGCGTCCGTGTGGGTTTCCTCCGGGTGCTCCGGTTTCCTCCCACATTACAAAGACATGCATCTGGAGCATTTCTCCCCGAACCTCTGCTGAAAATTGGCTTTGTTCCAAGTCAGACTTTCCTGGTTAACAAATGTTAAATAAAATAGATGTGGAATATTTTCTCTTATCAGCTAAGATCTTATCTTTAGATGAAAAGGAAATAAGTGCAAGGCCCTGGAATGACTGACAGTAAACAATCAAAGAAAAGGAAGACACCGACCAGGTACCAAAGACTCAGGAACAAATTTAACGTCATTTTTTTAAAATGTGATGTCACTTGATTTTATTCATGGTACTGAAGAAGTATGTTAAGACAAAGACACTTGACTGTGATTCATTTGCCATTAAATTTGTTCCTGAGTCTTGGCTACCTGGTCGGTTTCTTCCTTATCTTTAGATGAAAATAAGTTGGCTCAGTACTTATTTGTTTCCTTTCCAAAACTATTATTTCAACTTCCAATCAAAGTAAACTTAAACCAACCAGAATGCACCAGGTTGGATTTTATATAAAAACAGACATTATTATCACATGAAAATAAGTTAATAATAATTTAATTATTGAGTTGGGATTAATCAATAACGATGAAATTGCTGTAGAACCCTAAATGCATACCTTTCATCCATTCTGTTTTTCTTTTTTTTCTATTATACACTGATACATACATCATATTGCAGATTAGCAAGACTGAAACACAACAATACATAAAGGCAGAATGAATAAATGCAATCAATACAGAGTATCAATAGCACCATGCAAGCAATACACAATACCATCAACAATTGCGAATGTGGTAATAAAAATAATGCTAATGAAAACTAGGACTATCAATATTAGTAATGCATGCATGCATACATACAAACACACATACATGCATATACATTTTATTTCAAAGTTTGTTTCCCTCTGCAAAACTGTATTTGACAGTGCACGTCTGAACCCTGAAACAATTATATTACTATGCATTTTTACAATTTACACTGAGTAAATGTTTTCCCAATTAAATGATTGTTGGAAATTTCATAGGATTTCACAAAAATAAATATTTTTTGTGTAAGGTTCTGATAGAGATTCTAGAAATTAAAATGCTTTCCCCCAAAATTATACTGTATGTGCAGTGAAGAAGATGTGCAAGGCCAAACAGCAGTTTTCAAAATAACATGGCTTGCTTTGCAAGAACAGTTAAGTGATGACCTCTTATTAA